>NW_021319309.1:880793-957964 GCF_001605985.2 Dendrobium catenatum | reverse complement strand
AAGTACCCTCGAGCGAGGGGAAAACAAACTGTCTTTTTAAATAGGTACCCTCGAAGATCCCCATGCACGCCTTTATTGTGCGTGGTGGGAATGAAAATCAAGGCCATGACGTCTAAGGACACATACCATACATGCCTTTATTGCGCATGGTTGGAATGCCCAGTTTCTTGTAGTTTCCCCTAAATGGGGGAGACGTCGGGAGGCTGCCAAAATTTCGGCTAAACACGATATCGTACTTGGACTTATTGAACTCAAAAGGACAACAGTGGACTCAGACTTGTGAACTTTGATGCAAAAAATCCACATCTAAATGAATTCAAACTTAAATAAATCACAAGAATTTGAATTGAACAAAGACTCAAACTTGAACTTGAATTTGAACTTAACATACAAGTTGACCATATGGAACTATACTCAGAACTTGAATCAAGTGAACTTAAAATGGAAAAGGACATAACTTGAACAACAAGAGATTCGACGAACGAAAGAGGCTCATTTTGAGCCTGAACTTTATTTGAACATGTTTTTGGACTTGAACTTGTGCTTTGAGCTCGAACATGATTTAATCTCAAAAGATCACAGGTAACTTGGACATACAATTGAACTCAAGCAAGGAACTTGAAAATGACACAGAAGAGCTCAAATGAGCATAAATAGATCATCTTGAATGATAACAGTGGAATTGTCATGCCAAATTTGGATCAAATAACAAGGACTATGAATCAAATGACAATAGCTTAAATTTACAAATCGGGGAAGAAGTTTGGAGCATAAACTTGATTTGAACTTGAAGAACAATCAACAAAGGTACGAACTGAAATAATCTCTAATGAAGACTGAGAAGTGACTACTTCAATCAAAGTGCAAATGAAAGATGATATCAAACTTATCGTATGCATTGAACCTTCTTTGAAGACATGGAATTTGCAAGTAGAACCCAACATCGCAGGCAATAAAAATAAGGGGAATACTCATGAGTGAAGCATGAGGGTGATCCTATTTGCAAGTGATCATCAACAAGGATCAAGGACATGTGATTTACTTCCAAGCATTGATCAATGAAAAAATCAAAGAGAATGCAACAATACAAGTATAGATGATCATACAAATTTTCCAACAAATGATGATGAAGACTCATGCAATCAAATGCCACTAGAAAGGTTTGACATGCAATGAACATAACAAGGTGACACATTTGGATGCATTCGAGTGAATATCTACATACGAGCAAAATACTAGTTCATCAGTGCAAACAAGTGAAAATCAAATACAAAAGCATTGCAAGACCACTTGAATGAGTAAGGCATCATGGTGAATAAAGCTCCAAGTATGATCACCCACATGAAGTGGCCAACAACAATCAGGAACGAGGTGTGATTTAATTATGTATAGATCACAAAGAACCTTAGCAGCGATTTGGTTCTTTAAGATGTGTTTAAGAAAGCTATCCACAAGCAAAATACATAAGAGCTACAACAAATGCAGGCTTCTATGAACAAAAGCAGGAGATTCGTTAGTGCACTATGATTCACTTACAGAAAGTAATAAATAGTACACGATAGTCTACCTGTACAAAGCAACAAACAATTTAATTCAAATAAATCCATCAACGCACTTGAAGCAAAATCCATCCACCCTCCGCAACAGTTTGCCGAGGTGGACAAATCTGAAAATTACTTCAGCTCACAAAGAGGCTAATGCATAGTCGAAAATATCACTAGGATTCATTCTCAAACAATCTCTTGCCAATAAGGATGTGGTACGCGTCCTCTAACTGGCGGTTTCGCCTCCAAATGGCACCGCAGGATAAACGGCTATGACCCGGGACTCTCTGAATTGAGTGTTTTTGCTGCCAAATGTCACCACGAAATACCGATTATGGCTAGAGCCAATGCGTTCCTTAGTGGCATCTAATCCTTGAGATATGAATTAATAGGATATGATCGATAGGGTACAAAGCTCACTGTTAGCTAAGGTGGATCCAAATTTGTCCCCTTAGACAAACATTCACCCCATGTCTACAAGGTCCCCTTGGACGAAGCAACCCATGACTGCCGACAAGGATCCTTCTATCAGGGTGGTCGACTACCTCCTCTGACTAAGTAAACCAGGGACCACGATGGCCCGGGACGACGGAACCATGAGATTTTGATCGGGTCCATCATCCATTCCCCCACCATCCGCTTCAAGTGCAAGATGGTGAAAATTTCTATTTTAAATATCAAATCCTTCAAACTTCCAATTCTCGAATCTATGCTAGATAACACGTATTCTCTACGTATCTGATTGACGACTAGCCTTAATCGAAAGTTCTCTCTCGTTATCGGGAGGGGTAATTAACTATAGGGGCTTGCGCCTATAGGAAATCAGAACTCAGATCATAAAGTCCTCGCAAAATGAGGGCGAAATCTCTTGGTAGTGTCTTATCTACAAATCCATCTGCCTTCCAAAATTTACCCCGGAACTAAATCCGTTAAAACTCCCCCCAAAGAAAAAGCAACAGCGGGTTGAGTCCGGGGCCGTATTTTCGGAGCCCACAGTAGGGTTTGAAAATTAGTGGTCTATGTTGAAAAATCTGGGAAATCATTGACAAATAAGTTCAAACTAACGTTTATTTATTTGATTATTGTGGCATTAATTTTCTGTCAGCAAATTGGAAGCTTGAGCTTGTAATTCCTTACTTATCAATAGCTCTTTGATATGTTCTTTGAAAATCTACTTTACTCTCCATCATCATAAATTTATTTGCAGAAATACATGTCTTGGAATATTTTAGTCTTTAAATTATTATTTGGAAGCAATTTTATGAAGAAAAGTAGGCTTTCTCATGGGGTACGATTGCCTGATTCTCAACGGTTGGTCACACCTTAGGCTTCTTAGGCTTCCGTTCATGGAGAGTGGGATGCTGAAAATCAGCTATTTCTCATTTAGTCACTTCAATTACAATGAATAATAGTTTTTACTGAGTAGAAATGACAACCATTGCATCTGATTATGTTAGTCAATTTAATAATTTTTGAAGTTTCATCTTATTCCATGTCCCAAAACTTGTTAAATGAGATTTTATCTTTGCACTTCGGGCAATGATTGAGGCAATGTGGTTATAACCAAGTCGTCTCTTTTGCTGTTCAAACTTTATGCCCATTAATTTTCCTCCATTTGTTCTTGTCATGTGAAAATTATTCAACTTCAGATTCTTTTCGGTTCTGGTATTGGATATTTTGATGGAATTCTTACTTATATATGTAATTCAATACTATGTTCTTGTCTTGTAAAAGTGGTCAACTGTGAGGTTCTGTCCAATTTATAGGTGGTTCGTGTTATTGAAGATGAAGCAAGATTTTATTCGGTTTCTTAGATAGTATTTTTTTTTTGTCTTTTATAATGACATTATTATAGTTTTTCTTACAGCACCTCTATATTTATTGACGTCGGTGGCTTTTATTTTTTGGTTGGCAGGTCTTGTCTCACTGTTGTATCTGAATCTTAGTCGGTGTTGTTTATCTGATGAGGGATGTCGGAATTTTTCTGGTCAGTTGATTCCTCTGCTCGTTATTGGTATTGTCATCAATTGAGATCTTAGATCATTGTAGTTTTATCCTTAGTTTACTAACGAACACTACTTGTAATTCATACACTTCTACTTTATTGAGAAAGATGATCAAAATTGTTCACGTTTAGATATAAAAGCTGAGCATCATAATTGTCTGCTGGAATAGTAGATTCCATAAGAGCTGAGCCAGGATTCATTTTATCTTTCTTGCCCTGTTGGGTGCATACAATGCAAGATTAAGTAGCTTTTTAACATGCTTGGCATGCTTTACCAGTATTATCTTGATCTTTTCAGTCTTATGGTTAATTTACTTGTGCTCGAAATATTATGTGACGAGGTCTTAAACAGATAAAATAGTTTGAATTACTTTGAGTAAGATTAAGGCATGGATTCTTTTGAGCTGTGATCACTTAAAAAATTTGTAGTAATGTGTCATTTTGATTTGGAGAATATGTGCCTAGGGTTCGTCATTGAAAATTTAAATAAGATCAACACCTTTAATTAAAATTTGCACTAAATGTAAAGACATCTTAAATGATCCGTGTACTAAATTTCATGTCATAAGTAAGACATTATCCAATGTAATTATAGAAGTCGTCATGGGCAATCAATGTATCCGTTAAGAAAATTTTGTTTCATTTGCTTGGTAAAAATTTATTTGAATGTCTAAAATCTTTTAATCCAGAAGTTTGAATAATGTTGAAAATGGTAGAAGTGTTGATCTAATTTTTGAATGTCTAACGTACAAATGCATATGTTTTGGTACACAGACACACGAACAAACCCACCCCCAGCACATATAAACTCTGCTTGTACACACATGCGCATGCATACACACACATATAAACTTGATTTGTGTCATAATTGCTACATTAGTCTTGATTATGTAGAGTTTCTTTGCTGTTTGTGTCTAATTCCAAGCAAGCTTGGTAAATAGTTTAACTTTAAAATATTGAAGGGAGAGGTACATATGGAGGGGCAGAGAGAGGGTGAGGAGGGGAAAGAAGAATGGCAAAAGGAAACGTTTGGTTCAATCCAACAACCTTGTACTAATTAAATGATTAACAGTTTATGCATGTTTCTGAGGATTTCTTTTTTTAAATTCTTGAGCTTACTCAGAAATTTTTGTTTTATAGATCTAGTGAAACTCAAAGTCCTGAACTTGGCTTTCAACAACATTACTGATGCATGTTTGATGCATATAAAAGGTATGCTTCTTCGTTGTTGTTATTATTATTTTTATCCTGATTGCTTACTCATCAATGCTTGGCTATGAAAGAGGTAATTATTGAGATATCTGGTGATATGAACACACATTCTAAACCATTCTGAAATCATGGAAAATAATGGACTACTAAGCAAACTTAAATGTTCATTTATGATGCCAGGCATGCAGTGCACCAAATCCACACATTTGCAACGGTAATATTACTAAAATTAAAAGCAGAAGAAAAAAGTTTACTAAAAATAACTTCTTGTTACAAATGCCCATACATGAACATAAAAGGATAATACAAAACGATGATAATGAGTAGAATATTGTTAATTATGAGTATATAAAATAGTAATAAAAATATATCTTTCTAACAGACCTTTCATTATATATATATATATATATTTAAAGTTTATAATGAATAGTTGAGCACCTTAAGTTGTTGTCTTAGGCAACTAGATTTTCTTAAAACACGCACTAAAATGTTGTGATGCGGGGGATCAAACCAATGCATTTTTTGCAGTTATGGATTATGCTGCAAGTAGGAAGCAAAAATATTAGTAGTATACAAATAAAAGGAAAATTGCTTGTAAATTGTAATGTTAGCCTACTTTTCGCTAAGTTGGAACCACTCCTTGTGTCTTTCATCTTACTAAGATCATACCTCAATTTGAATCAAATAGGATGATCTCAAGAACCAACCCTAATATGTTCAAAATATCTAAACTAGCAGTTAGAGAGATATTTATGGTAAACCAAGCTAAAGAAATTGATTGAATATACTGCTTGATATATGCTTCTGATCAGTAAACATGCTAACCATGTTACTAGGGGAACTGTACTAGGGGAACTGCTCTATTTTGACTTCAACATATAAAGCGCACCCAAAGAGCCGTTACCATATTTTAGATAAGAAAAAACACCTAGCAGAGAACCAACTATTCACCTATGAGACCCATATAAGCATAAAAATATCTTGGAAAAAGCCATTTTAATTTGCAAAACAACTACTAAAAGTTTGTCCAAACTACTGTCCATAGTGGAAAAAGGCTGATAAGTATTACCGAAGGACAAAAAGTAACCCCCTGAAGCCAAACAATAGCCTTAGCCAACAAATAGTCCTCCAATCGCTATAAAATAGAGCCTTGTAATACCACAAAATCAACTAATTAATTATAGAAAAAATGCAGTAGATAACGGATGAGAAGTGTTCCAGAGAAAATTAACCCCTGGTAAATGTTATCCATTAGCACTTAGTGAGGGAACAAAGGGTAAGCTCAAAAGTGTATCAAATATGCCTAATGTAATGAATCCCACTCATATCTCACCAATAAGATTATCACACAATTTTGATTGAATAAAAGTTCTTGTTTCTTTGAGTTTACAACCTTCATTGGCCTACCAGTCAACAACATAATTGCATTCACAAGGTATTTATATCATTTTATTTTGATATTTTAAAATTAAAAGCTTAATTTGGCAATATATATTTTAATACTCTTAGCTGACAAATTTATCTGTATTGAAAATAACAATGATTTTTAGAGCATTCGTCTCAATTCATATATTTATGAAACCATTAAGAGTGCATAATTCCCTGTCATATTGAAGTGCAGCAATTTCAACATAAACGAAAATTGATGTCCAAGATAATATTGGGAATTAGTAATAGTATTGCTATCTTAGTTTCTTACGAAGATCCCATAAGCAGACTATCCTCGATGAAGCATAGTATAATCATCCTCTTTTATTTTACTAATTTTAGTACTCTAAATGGAGGTTTAGTCTAATAAATAATAGCAGTATTGGAGGTTTTCAAGGGATCTTAAGGTTTTTTTTAAAGGGATCTTAACGTTAAGAATGCATATACAAAATCTTTAGAGGTGTCAATTCGGGTCAACGGTTTGAACCCGACTTGACCCAACCGTAAACGAGTTGACTCTAACCTGACCCGGTTTTGCAAACGGGTCAGGTTTGTCAACCCGGATCCGAGCCGTGCTGGTTATCGGGTTGACCCGACTCGACCTGACTTGCAAGGCTTCAAGCGCAATTCGAGCGAGGGTGGAGCTTGCCTGCGAGGCTTTGAGCATGCTTAGCGCGGTTCAACGTGAGAACTAGGACAAGTCGGCGAGGCCGATGACTGGGCGACCGGTGCGGCTCCACTGCTTCGCGGTTCGACGCAAGCGCTTGGGCGACTAGGTGAAACTGCGGAGTGCCGCGGTTCGACGTGAGGGCTAGGGGCCTAGGGCGACATGGCGAGGCTGGTAACGCAAATGCCAGTTGGCACTTAGCATCCAGGTCAATCCCGGGTCAATTTCGGGTTACCGAGTTGACCCGAACCCCCTAACCCAAGTTTTTCGGTTCGGGTTGTTGGGTCGTGTCAATAATTGACACTCCTAAAAATCTTCCATATTTCAGTTTCTTAAAGTTTTCAATCTTAAAATTATGAAAACTTATAAGAAGAAAGAACCAAATTTTGTTTGATTATTCTCCAAATTATTATTTTATTATTAAAAAAAAGCATGTTGTATTTCCAATCATTCCTTTCTAATTAAATATGCCAATGGTCAATAAATACTAGCATGCAATGACAATTTTTAGATGCCTCACCTTAACCGAATTCTTAAAGGATCTCTAAACATAAACGAAGACATTTATGGAGTGAACATGTGGGAGATTAAAATTAAATGTAAAGGTTTAAGAATTTATAAATAGCCTTGACACTAGGATTGTCGTGTAAAACATAATTGATTGATTTTTATCAAAGCAAAGATAATACTTAAGGTCCTAGTAACCCCCATACTTATAATTATGAAGTCCACTATGATGGAATTGGGTAGCAACAACCTCTCACACAAGAACAAATTTTATAAAGGGGGATGCAAGGATCCCACAATGAATTCTCTCTTGAAGAACGATACAATTCAAATTGAATTTTGTGTTAGTAGACTAGTAGTGTCTTTAGAAGAGTCGAGAATAGGGATCTTAGAGGTCATTGAGTGCTTCTCCTCTAGAAGGATATATAATCTATTCATCAGGACGTCCTTAGCCTTGGGCCTTGGCCTTCAAATATCGATGATTTGAGAACAAAGAGTTGATAGTACTATTACCAAATCAATGGTCTTCCCCAAAATAAATTTCAACAATACCAGTAGACCATAAGATGAACTCATCCCACTCGTATTTGATTGAACAAAGTTTCCTTTAAATTGGTAAATCTACCTTGCAATAGCCCACATCAAAGGTGTAATTATCACCAGTATATTTGGATTTTGTAAACTCCATAAATTGTCAATATATTTGAGCTTCAACCATTGTTTGAATGAGAAGTTTTTATAAATACGAAGGAGGTTCTTAAAACAAAGACCTCTTCAAAGGTAAGATAGTACAAGACATCTAGTTTTGGTCTAATGAATTTTCCTCATTTTGTCATTTCTACTCTTATGAAATATGTTCTTCTATAATTTATTAAAAAAATGTGATGAAAGGGTTGATAACTTGTGCTATATAGAGCATGCATTGAATTTTTTAGGTGTTTGATTTTTCCACCAAGATATACCTATCTTTGGTTCCATTCATTTAATGTAAGGTGGATTTTGTTAAAAAATTTATCAAAGATAAGATTTCTTCTTGCGTTATAAGAGAGAGACTCTTAGCATTTATCAAAGGAAGTTATTTCCTAGAAAAGTGAGTCTATGCAACCATTTTCATCTAGAATGCTCTCTTGCAAGTGGGAGGAGTGATTATTTTTGGGTGTTTGCCCATCTAGGAAGTTTTGATCTCATATCTAAATAAGCTCCAATCTAATATCAAGGTAAATTTGATTACAACAAGGTGATCTTCCTCTCAAGAGAAGTTATTCTTGATTTTTCTCGTGAAGGTGGTGCTTTTTCAGGGATTTCAATGTTTTCGTTAGAGAATGGATGGCCAAATTTATCATAGTCGTGTTCATAAGGATGATTAGTGTGTTTGTAATGCGGACAGGTTGGGAAGGTGCAAACTGTTTTTTGACTCACTAGTATGTCCTTTTCATCCATGATTCCCTTTACCACCCCTTGAACTACTGACCAAAGTATATTGGTAAGGAGTACTAGGTTGGGGAGTAGAGAGTTTTGTGACGTAAAGAACTTGAGAGAGAAAGTGAATGAGAGCAATTACAATATTAGGAATTGTGGAGTCAGCCGTGCAGAGAATGAGAAGGTTGCAAGCTGCATATAAATTTGGCGAAGAGGAATTTGTTGTTCTCTTTCTTCCAAATAGTGTATCAATGTTGAACGGATGTTATTGAAGTAATTCATCCCAATTTCTTGTCAAATGTTTTATTGATTTGTGCCATTTTTTGAAGATAAACTTTTGGGAATAGAGAGCAATAGGGTTTGGATGCTGGTGTAGGCGTGATATGATGAATATGGATACGGTTGCTAGGTTAGTTGTAGGTGGGGTATTGCTGCTAGGGCTTCGACTAGTTTACAAGGTTTGTTATATGTGTGAAAAAGGACCAATTCCAGCTAGGAATCAAGTGGTATAACATGTAGGGGATGTAGGCTGTAGGTTTCTGTTAGACCGGTTCTCTGTGAACCGGTCCAGAACCAGCGGCATAACCAGCTGCTGGTTTATAGGAGGCGGAGACCTCCGCCTCCTTTAAACCGAAATGCTTAATATGTGCGGGCCCCACTTCTCCAAAGGATTCGAATGTTCAAACAGAGTGGGGAGATTGGTTTTGGGAGGGAAATTAAATTAGGAAATATCTTGTATTAAAGGGGATGAGGGAATTAGGGAGTTTTTCATGTTATGTTTGATTGCAATTAGGGTTTTCTTGGAGGCTTGGGATCTAGAACGAATTCTAGAGATTGGGAGAGTGCGATCCTCCTCTCGAATTGAGGATCTTTGTATCTTGCAAGTTTTCTTTCATCTACTAGTAAAGTACAAGTGTTTGGGCGCGTTTTTCTCCATTTTTCTCTCAGGTTTTCTCTGTTTTGGTCCAGAATTTACTGTTTTTCTGCTGTGAACAGCAGAAATTATCGTGATTTGCTTCATACTTTGATTAGGAACTACTTGAAATCAAGTATTTCCTATCAGTTTCTGGGAACTGGAAAAGGAGAGGGGAGAGGAGGGCTGAAGGGGAGGGTAAAACACTAACATTGTGATAGGAAGTGGATGCACTTTTCACAAAAATCAGCGGATGAAACATGGAAAATTGGGAAGAAGAATGCCCAAAATAATTTTTATTGAAAAAACTATAAAGAGAAATGCAAGATACAATCGAATCTTAAATTGGAGAGAAAGATCTGACTCTCCCAAATCCCTAGTTGTCGGCTAGAGCTGAATAACCTACAAATAAACTAAATTGAGCAAACTTCCAAAACATCCTCTGAAATCACCCCATAGTTAGCCTTAAATAGGCTCTCATAATTCTCTCCCAAATCAGCCCCCTTTCTCTAAATAAATTCCTTTCAGATTTGAATTCAAATTTGATCTCTTTCCCTACGTAATTCTCTCCCAATCGTAATTAAAAATTTTCCTAAACAATTTCCCTTTGATTAAGAACATTCCTAAATAGTTCCCTCTTGTTCAAGAAACTTTCTAATTCCCTCCCAATCAAATTGGCCGGTCCATCAATACTCTCATCCCAAAGTGCCATCTTGTCCTTAAGGGGGAATGAAGAAACTGCTGTTGAAGTACTTGACTAATAGCACTAGATTAAAAAATGTATTGTCATTAGGTCGAATGATCCATGTCTCCAGCATCTCCCTGATCAATCTCTCAATCTCATCCTCTTGGAGTTGGGGAGAATGGTACGGACGAACACTGATATGTGAGACTCCGTCCTTCCAAATTATAGCATGCTTGTGTTCTCGCGGAGGAAGCAATCCTTAACTGGTTGGAACACATCTCAATATTCCTGTAGGAGTGGCTGAACCTTGTCTGGTGCTTCTGTCTTCTCCCCATCTTCTTTTCCTTCCAAACTCTGCGGCTCCACCAAAAATCTTACTGCACCATTTCCCCTCATTAGAAGTGGTTCCAAAGATTGGCACCTCCTCTTCTTCCCTAAATTTTTTTACCTCATGATTCTCCCTGATCATCCCTATATTAGGGTTTCTCCCATTTTCTTATCGGGTCAACGATGCTCTCACCTCCGATGTTGTTAGTTTAGTTTTTCCCTCAAGCAGCTTCTTTATCATCTCCTCCATGATGGAAAATTTTTCATCGATCTTCTCATGGATGGCTAAAAATTGCTTTTCGAAACCTGAAATCTTTTCTACAAAATCAGATTTTGATTGTCTCATCGTCCTTTTCAATACTTCTACCTTTCTTCCTGCCATAGGTACCCGGAGCTAGGCTATGATATCAATTTGTTAGGAAGTGGATGCATTTTTTACAAGAATCAGCTGATGAAACACGAAAAATTGTGGAAAAAAACACCCCAAAATAATTTTTATTGAAAGAACTATAAAGAGAAATGCAAGATACAATTGGATCTTCAGGTGGAGAAGAAGATCCGGCTCTCCTAAATCCCTAGTTGCCTGCTAGAGCCCAAATAACCTAAGAATAAACTAAATTTAGTAAACTCCCATAACATCCACTGAAATCACCCCATAGTTAGCCTTAAATAGGCTTCCATAATTCCCTCCCAAATGAGCCCCCTTTCTCTAAATAAATCCCTCTCAGATTTGAATTCAAATTAGATTTATTTCCCTTATTAATTCCCTTCCATAACACTGCCGTTGCCAGGTCCCAAGTCCTGGATGAGAAAAGTGGAGGGTTGCGTTAGGTAGTCGACAGCCATCTTGTATTAAAGGGGATGAGGGAATTAGGGAGTTTTTCATGTTATGTTTGATTGCAATTAGGGTTTTCTTGGAGGCTTGGGCTCTAGAACGAATTCTAGAGATTGGGAGAGTGCGATCCTCCTCTCGAATTGAGGATCTTTGTATCTTGCAAGTTTTCTTTCATCTACTAGTAAAGTACAAGTGTTTGGGCGAGTTTTTCTCCATTTTTCTCTCAGGTTTTCTCTGTTTTGGTCCAGAATTTACTGTTTTTCTGCTGTGAACAGCAGAAATTATCGTGATTTGCTTCATACTTTGATTAGGAACTACTTGAAATCAAGTATTTCCTATCAGTTTCTGGGAACTGGAAAAGGAGAGGGGAGAGGAGGGCTGAAGGGGAGGGTAAAACACTAACATTGTGATAGGAAGTTGATGCACTTTTCACAAAAATCAGCGGATGAAACATGGAAAATTGGGAAGAAGAATGCCCAAAATAATTTTTATTGAAAAAACTATAAAGAGAAATGCAAGATACAATCGAATCTTAAATTGGAGAGAAAGATCCGACTCTCCCAAATCCTTAGTTGTCGGCTAGAGCTGAATAACCTAAAAATAAACTAAAATCAGCAAACTTCCAAAACATCCTCTGAAATCACCCCGTTGTTAGCCTTAAATAGGCTCCCATAATACTCTCCTAAATCAGCCCCCTTTCTCTAAATAAATCCCTTTCAGATTTGAATTCAAATTTGATCTCTTTCCCTACGTAATTCTCTCCCAATCGTAATTAAAATTTTTCCTAAACAATTCCCCTTTGATTAAGAACATTCCTAAATAGTTCCCTCTTGTTCAAGAAACTTTCTAATTCCCTCCCAATCAAATTGGCCGGTCCATCAATACTCTCATCCCAAAGTGCCATCTTGTCCTTAAGGGGGAATGAAGAAATTGCTGTTGAAGTACTTGACTAATAGCACTAGATTAAAAAATGGATTGTCATTAGGTCGAATGATCCATGTCTCCAGCATCTCCCTGATCAATCTCTCAATCTCATCCTCTTGGAGTTGGGGAGAATCGTACGGACGAACACTGATATGTGAGACTCTGTCCTTCCAAATTATAGCATGCTCGTGTTCTCGCGGAGGAAGCAATCCTTAACTGGTTGGAACACATCTCAATATTCTTGTAGGAGTGGCTGAACCTTGTCTGGTGCTTCTATCTTCTCCCCATCTTCTTTTCCTTCCAAACTCTGCGACTCCACCAAAAATCTTACTGCACCATTTCCCCTCATTAGAAGTGGTTCCAAAGATTGGCATCTCCTCTTCTTCCCTAAAAATTTTTACCTCATGATTCTCCCTCATCATCCCTATATTAGGGTTTCTCCCATTTTCTTATCGGGTCAACGATGCTCTCACCTTCGATGTTGTTAGTTTAGTTTTTCCCTCAAACAGCTTCTTTATCATCTCCTCCATGATGGCAAATTTCTCATCGATCTTCTCATGGATGACTAAAAATTGCTTTTCGAAACCTGAAATCTTTTCTATAAAATCAGATTTTGATTGTCTCATCGTCCTTTTCAATACTTCTACCTTTCTTCCCGCCATAGGTACCCGGATCTAGGCTCTGATATCAATTTGTTAGGAAGTGGATGATTTAATTACAAGAATCAGCTGATGAAACACGAAAAATTGGGGAAAAAAACACCCCAAAATAATTTTTATTGAAATAACTATAAAGAGAAATGCAAGATACAATTGGATCTTCAGGTGGAGAAGAAGATCCGGCTCTCCTAGATCCCTAGTTGCCGGCTAGAGCCCAAATAACCTAAGAATAAACTAAATTTAGTAAACTCCCAAAACATCCACTGAAATCACCCCATAGTTAGCCTTAAATAGGCTCCCATAATTCCCTCCCAAATGAGCCCCCTTTCCCTAAATAAATCCCTCTCAGATTTGAATTCAAATTAGATTTATTTCCCTTATTAATTCCCTTCCAATTGTAATTAAAATTTTCCTAAAAAATGCCTCCTTAATTCCTCTTCATTTTCCCTAAAGAATTCCCTAAAGAATTTCTTTTTCTGCATTAGGTGGAAATTGTAATCCAGCAAAGAAGGAGATAATAAGGATGAGAATATTCTCAGTAATGAGGATATAAGATAGTAGTAAAAAATTATCATTCTAATCTAGTACTTACCATCACGTCCTATTCTTAGTTTCTTTTGAAAAATTGGATTGCTGACGGAAACCTTAGTACTTAGATATAAATAGTTTATTTTCTAAAACTTAGATTCTAAGTTTATAAATTAGTTATAAAAAGTTTCTGAAAATATTCTTCCTAAGATCCACATTAGTTTCTTAGTTGAAAGAAAGAAACAAGTGTTGCTCGTTTGAGCGTCAAACTTGAATATTATGCCCTTATAGATATGGTGGGGGTGTTACTTGGGACTTTGATTGCTGCTCGCAGATATGGGTATTGTTCATGATGCTATCCCTCACTATTTCATTTTTGAGAGTCACAATGTGAATGTAATTGCTCAAATTAATATTTAAAATGAGCGCACAAAGCACATCGAGATTGATTGTGACTTCATTTGTGGTGAGATTGCTTTATTTTGTCTTTAATATATTGCTTTTGAAGGGCAACCAACTAATAGCTTTATCAAATCTTGTTCTCAAGGATGATTTCAAGTACTATATTACCAAGCTCAAGTTGATATCTTCTATCTCCTTAAGTTTGCAGGGAAGCGTTATTATACATATATAACCACATATATTAACAGCCTTAATATTCATTATTGAGTGTATTTTTCTGTATATATATATATTCATTTCTTTTTATCTAAATTGGTTTTTGTCATGCATATGTTGTACGTTACACAATGGAGTATAAATCAACTTCCTTCATTTATCTGCCTAAACAGAGATTGAAGTGTTGTTCGAGTTTGTACTTTGTGCTTGTGTTTTTTGTGGCATTCTTGATATGATCGCTTGTTCTTCATAGACTACTTTTATTTTCTTATATTGCAGATCTTATTAATTTGGAGAGCCTGAACTTGGATTCATGCAAGATTGGGGATGAAGGTCTATTAAATTTAAAGGGTATAAATTATAGAACTTGGATTTTATTACGTTAACTCATTTTTTTTGTTTTCTTCTCTTTTAAGTTTCTATTATAAACTAATATGGTTTTATCTGATCTTCATGACACCTATGCCTATGGGTTTCCATCGTAAAATTTCATATGCAATTATCATTTGCTAATTGAGTGTTCTTGTTATATTTCGATCTCATGCTTTAAGTGGATGGGGAAGAAATGAAGAACCAATCGTTTTCTTTTGAAATACTGTATAACAAGTTCATTGCTCTTTTGTTTTCTACTCTTAAGTTTCCATTATAAACTAATATGGTTTTATCTGATTTATGACAGCTATGACTGCATTTCCATTGTAAAATTCCACACGCAATTATCATTTGCTAACTGTTTATGCTTCTTATATTTCGGATCTCATGCTTTAAGCTGATGAAGAAGAACCAACCTGTGGTATTTTAGTTGAAATATGTTATGAGTTTGAACATTAACAAAGATTTGCATATAACACTAACTTCAAACTACAATGGTAAGCCGAGGTGGTAATTTAATGATTTTGTTTTTAATTTTGTTGCTCTTAGTCCAATGTAATCAATTTATGAAATAATTGTGTTGCTAGCCAACTTAATTTTGCTCATAAGCCTCTTAAAGAAACGTGCTCACTTTATTTCAGGGCTCCTGCAATTGAAAAGCTTGGAGCTATCAGACACAGAAGTTGGTAGCATTGGGCTTCGGCACCTTTCTGGTTAGCTTTCATACTCGTGAATAAGTTAAAGAAACTTAGTTATGTTCTTTTGTTTATCCAGATCGGAAGATCCGATTGTTTCATGACAACTCATTTGCTTGCTTTTTTCTAATGCTTTGCTTATGTTAATGATATAGATTTATGTCCTTGCTTTTATGATATAAACTGTTTTTGAGAACCATGGTTTTGTGAAGTTCTTAAAATAATTTTGAGGACCAAGTCATTTGAGTAAACTATTTGTTGCTTTAACTGCCACGTGATATTCATCTTTATATTAGTGGAATCTCGATTCCCAATGATCTGGTAACATCATATGTTTAGAAGGATACTCCTAAATCATTTAGAACGTTCATATTGGTTTTAATTTCATTTGGGTAACTTATCTAATGAAGTGGTACCATCATTCAAAACAATGTATTAGTCTAAATGATACAATACACATGAAATTAGATGAATGTTTAGCACTCTGTGTAGTTGTCGTTTTATTGTGTTCTAGAACACCCTACTTATGGGGTGAGAGTATTAGTTGGGTTTTTTATTTAGGAATGTGGCTTTGAAAGATTCTTACGATGCTGTAGTAGAGGACTGTCCTTGGTAATGTATTCTATGGTCGCAGTGATCAATGAAAGGTATATTGAGTGTATTTATCACACATTTTTCAGTAAAGAATGGGGATCTAGATAAGGTTTATTTTAATTATTAAGGTCAAGATTTTCCAAAGGAGCAAGGTCCTATGGCTAATTTTATTATGGGCATGTTCGAGAAGACTCTTGTTAAGGAGTCAATGTTGGGCATATTCAAGACTACTCTTGGTAAGGAATCAATGTTTGTGTTCAAATCAAGTCAATGTTGGGCATATAGAGGATGAAGGTAGTTGGGCGTCCTAGAACCGAGGAGGATAGGATTAAAGGCATTGAAACAAGCACAAAAGGAGGGTTTTCAGCTTCAACCACTGGAGGTACATGTCCAAAGCTTGATGTATGGTTCCATGCGGCATTACCTTACTAGGAGAAATGGATGTAGGAAAGGACTAACCAACCTAGCGGGGGATGACCCCAATCAAAATCTTATGGTTCCTTTATTTTGGGTCATTAGTGCCATTGTCTGCTTTGTTATATGGCGACTTAAGAATACTTGTTAGCAATCAATGTGTTATCTCATCTAAGAGGATCTCACAAACCTAGGGTGTGGACATAGTCTTGACTAATAGATGGGATTTACACTCCGCTATCATGTGAGGGAGAAGCTTAGATTAGATTTATAGAATTGAATGGTGGTACATACCAAGGCTGATAAGGTTACCTAGGCACTAAGCTAATGGATATGAAGAAGGGTGTCATCTCTATGTGGCAACATCGAAACCTATTGTGAGACTTATAGCTTGATTGCATGTGATTAAGAAGTCTAGAAATCACCTCAGTGTGGTAGAGAGGATACAAAAGATTTGAGCAGTATGAAAGACAGAACTTGCAGCTTGATCATATATGATCAAGAGGCCAAACTATCATATCAGTGTTATAGAGAAGATAGGAAGTAATAAAGATTTGAATATCTCCTCAATGTGTTAGAGAAGATATGCAGCATATGAAAGATGGAACTTATAGCTCGATCTTATGGGATTGAATGTAAAGATGTCTAACATGGGTATTAGAACCTTGTTGCGTGTGATCAAGAAAGCTTGAATATTTTTTCAATGTGGTTGAGATAACACAAGATATGAAAGATGATGTTTGTAGGTTAATTGTATATATATTTTCTTAATGTGATAGAAAAGATATGAAAGATGTAAGTGATGAGTACGTTAGCAAGAGATTTTGACGCGTGTATCAGAGGAGGCATCAAAGATCGACGGCCACGATCAGGAGCCTTTATTTTTGATGCATTTTATGTATTGTTTATTTTATATTTCTATTCTTTCTATTTTACCCCTATGGGTAATTAGCTTGATGTTGTAGCCTGGAGGGCACTTTAGTTCTTTTCTTTTGTCATATTGAGGCCTATATATAATGGCCCCTCTATTATATTTGGGATGATGATTGATGAATAAAAATTCTAGCTTTTGTCTTCTTTAATGTTGTGAGCTTTGATAGAATAAAGAGAGCCCTTGGTGAGGGTGATTGCAATATTCGTCAGTCTTCAGAAGAGTCCAAGGCTCGCAACTTACCTCTACCTTCTTTCCCTACTTCCACTGCCGTCCATCCTTCATAATCCATCCAAAACGCCGGCCTTGCCCTTTTCCCCTCCCCTTTCCCGAACCTTCCACAATCGGCCCCTTCCCCACCCACCTACCGCCGGTCTCCCCTTTACTGCCATCCCAACCAAGCCATAGCCGTTGGCCTCCCAAGGCCATCCTAGCCACTGACCAAGTAGTCCCCACAAAGCCTGACTTCAAATTCAATTTCCCTCTTAATCACCTTCCTAAAATAGCCTATTATTGATTAGGAAAGTTTCTTATTTGAATTCAAATAAATATTTGAATTTCAAACTCTTTCCTCATTGATAAATCTAATTTAAGAAATCCCCTTAATTAAATCAAATCTTGATTAGGGTTAGCCATCGGAACCACAAGTGAAGTGTTTGTTTGCATCTCAAAGAGTCTTCTTAACATCTCCTCCACCCTTCTAAATCGATTTTCCATATATGAAATTTTTTTCTCCCCATGTAGAGAACTTCTCCAAGCCGGTTTTAAATTGCTCCATTTCGCCATCCAACTCCTCCATCTTCTTTGTTGTCGTTAATTAGATCTTGGCTCCAATTGCAAAACAGCCAAGATATCTTATTTTTTCCACACAAAAAAGCGCTCTGATACCAATTTGATAGGAAACACTTGAAGATCTCAAGTATTTCCTATCAATCTTTGAAAAACAGCTAGAATTCTCCACAAAATTCCACACAAAAAAGGAAAACAATAGATAATTTGTAATATTTGATGGAATGGAAACGAAAAATACCAAGATACAATTGATCCTCTATTCGAGAGGATGATCTTTCTCTCCCAAATCTCTAGACACCGCTAGAGCCCAAAGAAAAACCTAAATCTAGGAGATCTCAAATTTAAGTCAAATTCAAGATGCCCTAACCCGAGGAAAACAAAGTATTTAATGCATACAAATCAAAATGAAATTCCTAAACAGTCCCTACATTCAAATTTTCCTCTTAATTCCCCTTAAAAACTTTCCTATTCGGCTCGCAACGCTTGCGGCTCGCGCGGCATCCGCAGGAGGCGGAAATTGTTTTGCCCGTAAGCCGGTCCCGCCAGGACCGGTCCAGTGGACCAACTGGACCGGTCTAACAGATTACTTTTGTCAAGTAAGACTACCTTGTTTAAGTTGCTGGCGGAGTACTAAAGGGCTAGTATTAGTGGGCAAGAATAATTTGAGTATCATGGTTAGGTATCTTTGGACGATTTGCCTTAATCAGCACTTTCTTATTAAGATCTCAATCACTTCTTGAGTGACTTGTAAATGATGACTCCCGCTGGACAACTTATCACAAATGACTTAGCTAAATGATTCAGTTCTCTTAGATGGGTCGACACAAGTAACTTGGCCCAACTAATTAATGATTTAGCCCTGCTAGCTAAATTGACTTGATCAACTTGCCAAACTTGTTATGGGTAATATAGTACTCTTATTGCTAGCTGATGATTGCTACATGCGGGCATAAAACTGGCACTCACGCTTCTATCTTATCTCCATTTATTACAAATCTATGGAAATATTCTTGTCTCCATTCACTGCAAATTTATGGCAATACTCGATGCGTTGATTGTTATCATTTACTGGAAAATGGTTGTGCACCACCTTATTTTTTATGCAGATTGCAAACGTATCTATTTTTTTCACTTGAAAAGTCATGGCTAGGAAAAATGTGAGTTAAGGCTTCATGAGTTTGCACTTTACATCTTGACTTACTTCACTGTACTTCCTGATGGAAAGAATGCAAAAACTTGATTTAGGTCCATAGTTGGAGCCAAAACACTACTTGTGTTCAAAATATTAGTTTAAAAAAATACTCCATTGAATGGGAGAGGATGAGCTCTGCTTGCTCCATTTATCTATCAAATCTTATTCATGAAAAAGAAGGATGAATGAACCGTGCATAAGCTTAGGTTTAACTACGGTATGGGATTCATCAATTTGAATTCTTTGATAGAAGTATACATGTTTCTATCAATTATTGGACCTCTAATTCATTTGATTATATTATGTACAAGTATGATTTTTTGGTTTCTTCCAACTAATATACAGAACGGACCATTTTTCTCTTTTGCAGTTATTATTTCAAACAAAACATCCTTTTCTCTAAGTTTAACTTCAGATATGTTTTTTCCCGTACAGGTTTATGCAATCTAGAAAGTATAAATCTGTCGTTTACTATGGTGACTGATGGTGGCTTGAGAAAGTTATCGGGGTTGACATCAATTAAATCACTGAATCTTGATTCTCGCCAAATAACCGATGTTGGCTTGTCAGCTCTTACAAGTAAGTCATTTTAAATGGTGCTTGTCAATTAAAAATCTGTTCTGAAGTTTATTTTATTCAATTTAAATAATTTGCACATTCATGCTGGCATGTCCTGGTTAATTGCTGTGTATTTGGGATCTATCTTCTATGTAATTTGCTTCATGGGAAGCGCACTGCCATGTGCTTTTATTGGTGTTCCAACGAAAACTGTTTTGAGTTCTCTGTGCTATACTTCCTTTGCATAGAACCTAAATCTAGTTACAATTAATAGATGAATGTGTAATAGTTCCATTTTTCATTTTGTTATCATGGTTGTAAAACAAACTTGCAGGGATCGATATCTGTAAATACTATGAACATTCAAGTGTATTATTATGTACTAAGTCATTACTTTCATGCTAATTACATTGTTGCGAGGAGGAATAACGCTTCACTATCAAGTTGAATTAAGCTGCACTATGATGAATTTTGTGTTTGGGATTATCTTTTGGATGCCTAATCAAGTGATTGTTGTGGCAATGGCTAATACTATGAACAAGCCATTGGACTGGAAGTTCAAGTTACATCTTTTCAAGGATTTGATTATTAATAATTAGATACTACTACTACGACAACAAGCATTTATCGGGTTGGCTGTAAGAATCCTTTTCTTTATTGTCCTATTAAGAGTCAAATTCTCATTTAAATATAATAAAAAAATGATTTCTAATACTATCTAACCAAGTCTTTTTAGATCTACCTCTACTTCATGATTCTAGTGTTTAAATGAGGCTAAGTTGGGATGATTAAACCTTCAATTGACTTAATGCATATTTGACCATTAAAATTCTGATTTCATCACATAGAATATGGATTTGAGATGTTCTCATGCAATTAAATGATTTTAGATAACATGACCCAAGTTATTAGACCATGCCCATGCTGATGTTGCTCATGTATGCCATTGTTAATACATGCACCCATTGGTGCTTTTGCGCCATGTTGAGCCCAGTGGATCCCATGAGGCCACGCTTGTCCGGCTGGTGCCAATGCGGGCATAAAGAGTATTTTTACTATGGAATAGTGTCAGCTCAAAATCAGGTTGAACTTGCATATGTTGGATCAAAAAAGCTCTTGGATTGATTTTATTTGATTTCTAGCTGGTTCAAATTCAAATTGAGATGGCTCGAAATTATTTATTTTTCATCTTTTTTATTTTTAAAAATTATATATATATATATATACACACACACACACACACACATACCTATGTCATTATTAAATTTAAAAAAAAAGTACATACTATTTATATTTCAAGCTGAATTCAAGCAGGCTAGATTTAACCCCAACTCAAAATTGTCTGAAAGATTAGATTGAGCTAAAAATTGGGCTATTGGCTCCATTTGTTTGACTAGATCTGAGCGAAAAATGATTTAATCTTCAAGTGCTCATCACTCTTTGAACTAAAATTTTAGCTGCATTTTGTCCTTTATGGTCATCTGTTACACATTTGAGCTATCAAATTAAATGAAGTTTTGGGTGAATAATTTGTGCTCTGAAGTTGTGCTAACCGAAGTATCTAAAGCACGCCAAAATTTAAGTATATATGTTCTGACTTGATGTTACGGAATCCCAAGTCTTCCTACAACTTGCTACAATTTATTGGATGAACTACTCTAATTTCTAAAACATTACCTTATTATAAAGCATCGATCTAATTCTTTTTCTGAAAGCGTGGAACTAGTTTTGCATGTGCCTTCTGCCTTTTTTTTTTATTTTACTTAAAAAGATATATTCTATTGGGAATCATTGTTTCTTCTGTCTGGCTCTGCATCATATGGGGGCTTCTTTCCCATGTTATTTTACAGACCTTACTGGATTGACACATCTGGATCTTTTTGGAGCTCGTATCACAGATGCTGGAACAAACTGCCTAAGACGTAGGTTAACTATTCTCTTTTCTTTTTCCATGTATTCTTTTCAATAGTTCTTTCTTTAAGTTTCATTGTTGGTGGCGTCATCACTCGGCTACTTCCCTTTCCCCATTAAACTGGAACTTTTGATGGATTCTTGCATTTTGAATTTTTTTTTAAGTTTGAAACTATGCATTCACAACGACCATTTTTCCGACCTGGAGATTAGCTTCTGCGACTAGTCTACTAATTAGATTGTCAACCATTTTCGAACCTACTCCATTTTATTAACAATTTTATGATTAAACTGTTTCATGGATTAATCAGATTTCAAGAATCTACGCTCCCTTGAGCTGTGCGGTGGGTCGATTACTGACGCTGGTGTGAAGAACATAAAAGCTCTCACATCCTTGACTCTATTAAATTTGTCTCAGAACTGTAGCCTCACTGATAGGTCACTGGAACATATATCAGGTCCCTCTCTCAACTAACTACGGAAAATTATTAGGTGCGGATACCGGACGTAGAGAGACGTCCGGACATCCACTTAAAATTTGACACATGGAGTGCATTTTGGTTGCGCTTTTTTGTACGCTTTATCTGCGCTTTTACCTGCATTTTAATTGCACTTTAATTGCTTTTACTGCGCTTGGCTTAAAGTTCCGCGGATACATTAAATATATAAAATAAAAAATAAATACAACTTGTTCCTCCACATTTAAAATTTTAAGTGGATGACCAGACGTATTTTTACGTCCGGTTCCGCACCTAATAATTTTCCCTCAACTACAAACTTGAACTATATATTATCAACCAGCATTGTTGTCATCCTGATTAAAGTTCATTAAAACAGGATTGACGGCTTTGGTTTCTCTCAATGTCTCGAACTCTCATATAACGAATGCTGGACTGCACCACCTGAAGCCGCTAAAGAATCTGAGGTCCCTCTCTCTGGAGTCCTGCCGAGTTACCGCGACAGAACTAAAGAAGCTTCAACTGTCTGCACTGCCCAATCTGGTGAACGTGAGACCTGAATAGTTCTGCTCTGAAGCATGTAAATACTCCACGGTGTGGGAGAACTCTTCTATCGTAAATATTTCTTTTCTGTGGCCAATAAAATTTATGGCTTGAATAACAATTGTACATATAGCGGTCAAGTTTCAGTTTTTATGCTTGAAGGGTTTGGAAGACTTGCGTGTTGCATGTGAAGAAACATCTTTCAGAGCATGAAAGAGTGCTGATGAGCACTGATCTTCTTCCTCACACTATTTGCAAGCTACCGAAGCTGGGTTTATGTTCTGTAAATATGATACATATCTCATGTAATATATGTGCGCTATCCTGATTTAATCGGTAGCTCTTTTAACATATCTCCTATTAAGTATAGATTTATTGCTTTCTTCTGTATTGAGCAAATCATTGCTCGAGATTTTGTTTGGGACGGTTTTTTTTACTGTTTTTTGAAGCAGTTTTTAAGTAAAAAAATTTATTTTTATAGTGAAAAGAAGTAAGTTTTTATACTAAAAAGCTGCTTCTTGAAGTAAAAAAGCCGTCAAAGCCTGAATAGCAAGAGTGGTTTTCTGACGGTTGGTTATGCTAATTACTTGATGGAGATTATCTAACCTTTTTTCTCTAGGTAGTGGTAGTACCTGGGGCCTGAGGGAGATCAATTATCAGTTTTGTAGCGGTGGTGTGCGGGCGTCAATACTGCTAATTATAAGGAAGGTTTTCTTATTTAAATAAAAAAATAGCTGTTCAAAATGAAGCCTAAAGTTTCGTTTGCGACGGTTTTATTGTTGCTTCATAAAGCAGTCTTCAAGTAAAAAAATTTTAATTTTTATACAAAAAAAATTACTCGAAGAAGCTAAAGAAAGCCGTCCCAAACGAAGGTTTAGTTATATTGGTTTAGTTATATTGGTTGGAAGTTTTAGTTATTAATCAAAAAAGTTTATGTTTGATTCATGTATGAATAATGTATATATAAATTTGTTTTAATTGATTTAAATATTTTCCTAAAAAAAAAACTTATGAGAACTATAGTTGTCACAAGTTCATTATATTTGCCTTAGATTAAGGAATATGAAGTGCGGGCACGGTAATATGTTAAGAGGTAAAAAATATCATATGGCTAGAGTCCATATGTTATATAAATTATTTAATATTACATACATACCATTCTATATTATTTTAATATCAAATATATCACTCATATTTCCTTTCTACCACTTATATATTTCATTTCTACCACTCATATTTTATATGAAAATGAACTATGGGATATATATATATATATACACACACACACACACTTTAGTATCTATAATTATAAAAAAGATGTCATCCTTAGTGGAATCCCTTATAAACTCACTACATCATCTTCATCAATTACTCAAAAAAAGATTAGTTAATTATCTTAGAAAATAAACATAATATATTAATATGTTTGTTGATTTTAAAAAAAGAAATATATTATATTCTGGTCTATCTCGTAGTGCTGTGATGCTCAAGCCTCTTTCTTACATCGATATTGTGTCATACCTAGGCCGTTGTAGTGCTTTTCTCTCTGTCGTTTAGCGCTGGACTTTCAAGAACATAACATCATGGCACTCTGGTATGCAGCTCCCGGGTATTGTACTTGAAATTTTTTTTTTGTTGCAAAGCACCTGAACCCAAGCAGGGCGTAAACCTCGCACACCCTCCAGTATGCACAACAAGCTTTGAAGTTTGAGACAACAAAATAACCAAAATTATCAACTCAATTAGATTCCACACACAATGGAACACTCAAGACACCAGCACATCATGAGAGATAGAAGTGTGTAACTCAAAATAACTCTAATTCATGTATCGTAACTCTAACTTGTGTGCATATGATAGTAGCCCTAGCCATCTCAATCTCATAACCCCACCACCATCAAGCCTCATCATCTCAGCTTGCCATATTGCTTCTCATCTCGGTTTGACCTTCTCAATGCTTTTCATTTGTATTGGCATACCTTTCTTATACATTATTTGATTTAGTTAGAACTCCATGATTTCAAGTCTTAATACAATGTGCTCATTCCTTTCTTGCTATTTTTTTATTTAGCTAATATATTAAATTTAATTGTACAATGATATGCTATTGAAAGAGCCTTCGATTTGCAAAGTAAAGATCATCCAGGGAATGTCCTTTTTTTTTTTTGCAAAAAAATTTATATTGTTCAGTGTTTTCTCTTATTCAGTCAACACCTTATACGTTGAGTTTATTTCTCCTCGCTATAATCTCTTGAGGATAACATCGCTTCAAAAGAAAGACTTAGGCTTCGTTTGGGATGGCTTTTTTATTGTTTTCTAAAACGGAGTTTTAGTACAAAAATAAAAAATTTTGTACAAAAACTCCGTTTTAGAAAGTAGGAAAAAAGCCGTCCCAAACGAAGCCTTAGAATGAGAAGGGAGTTACTATTATTTATGATGGTTGGATAGATATACAAAAGAGCCCTCTGATTAATTTCATTTTAGTTATAGAATATGAGCTTATACTCATAAAGACTTCTAACTACGAATGAGTTTATAAGAATAAATCTTACAATGCAAATAAAATAAAATAAATGATTATAAGGGTGAGTTCAAAGAAGGTAGTACGAGTTATCATTAATAATGCACAAATTTATTGAGTTACAAGAATTCTAATTGATACCCAATACTTGTATATTTATTGGACTCATATTATTCATATACTAAATCTTGCATTGAAGAATATATAAACACCAAGGAATATAAAACTTAGCAAGAACACTTATACAAAATGCAATTAGATCACATAAATAATAAGTAATGCAAGCTTCATAAAGACATTCATCATAAATCTCTCAATGAGATTGTTTAATTTTAATGAACTTGTGAAATTAAAAATACTGGATATAGCATATAATGCTTATACTATTCAAAAAAATTAAACCAAGTTTGAAGACCACAATGATTAAGGACAGCTAAAGCATGCATATAGCAGATATTCTAAACAAAGTTTAGCTTCACATTCTAAACAAAGTTTAGCTTTGTGAAGGATATTAAATGATTTGTTGTAGGAGAAAATAGTTTGTATTATTATTTTTTACATAATCAATATATGACATGTTACAGAGTTTATGATATTCATTAGCCTTCCCTCTAACTTATATATGATATGTGGAATTCTATGATGAGAGAGAGAGAGAGAGAGAGAGAGAGAGAGAGAGAGAGAGAGAGAGAGAGAGAGAGAGAATGTATCATATATCAGCTTAAAAGAAAGAGAGAGATGAAAAATCAACCTTGTATGTATGACATCTTTAAATAAATATGGAATAACAACAACACTCCTCTTCATTTTTAGCTCACTCTTTCAACCATAGGTGATTTTTTAAAAAAATTTCTTTTGGGACAGTTAGGCCAATTAAGACAGACACATACACATCGCATATACAAGACTCGAACCCAAGACATCTTAGTTAGTAGCCTAAGCTCCCAACCAACAGGCCAAGATGAACTGTGTATTTTTAAAATTTTTTATTAATCATAACCTACACAATTTCATAATTACGAATCTTACTTATTTAATGCACTCTTTTATTGGACACGACGACCATATTTATCTTAATGAAGATCCAAATTGAGTTGCTCCACATAAAGATTCCAATATGGAATGAAAATATTTAGCAAGAAAAATAAATGCTCGAAGGGAAGTTTTTAAAATATTGGAAAGAAATCAATGATTGATTTGAAGTATGCCAACTTCTTAGAATTTATTGGTACTTTCTCAAATAATGACTCAACTACTAGAGGTATTATGGATGGAAAGAATTGGTAGATGATATATGATCGTAGTTTTCCGTGACTATAAAAGTTGGATTTTGAATTATTAACTAAACCATGTTTCTATATACATGTTGAGAAAGACATAGGAGTACATGTATCAATTCACTTAAGAAGGAACAACATCGCTCCTCAATGGGGTGAAGATTTAGGCTTCGTTTGGGACGACTTTTTTATTGCTTTTTAAAACGGAGTTGTAGTACAAATTTTTTAATTTTTGTACTAAAACTCCATTTTCAGAAGCAATAAAAAAGCCGTCCCAAACGAAGCCTTAATGTTTGTGCATGCAATTTTTTACTTTCATCTCGTAGAAATCCATAATATAATTGAAGAGAGACCAAGGGGTATTTAGTTGGCTAAAAAGGAATGCAATTTAAAATTAACGCAGTGTAAAAGAAATATGGAGTAAAAGGAATAATTTTGAGTTGTTTCAATGAGTGTGAAAGAAATGCAAGACATTTTTTTTTTGTTGAAATAAAATGAATGCAATGTAAATTCTAAAAAGTGTGGCGATCGATATGTGACAGTGGTAGTGGTAGCGGATGATGGTGGTCGACATGCTGATAAAGGCCGAAGACGACGGGTCACAAGCTAAGGAGGTGGCGATAGGAGGTGTCAGTGGTTGCGACGGTGGGGGTGGTGGTGCCTAGCGGCAATGGTGGGTGGCTGGTGACGGTGAATGGCAAGCAACAACAAATTGCCAGTGGAAGTGGGTTGTTGGTGGCCGGCGACCACCGATTGCAGTGGGGGCTGGTGATGGACAACAAAAATAGTGCTGAATTTATGGTGTATTTGAAAATCATTCATATTTGAGAAATTCTAAATGCATAAAAAATTGAACTAGAGAATGATTTCTAAATGCATCAAAAAATTACAGTGCATTTGCTTAACTCAAATCAAATACCAATTTTTTTAAAACTCGTGCATTTAAAATATTTACACCTATTTTACTTCTAATAAAATCACCTCTGAGAAATCCCGAGCCATCCTGAGTCCGTTCTGGGTCAGGTTGTCGGGGCGCACGGTAAATAATGAAAACGCGTGGCGCGATTCTACTGGCGGCCGAACGTAGAGCTACGTCCTGTGACCGGACCAAATAAAAACTCCTTAATTAGCCATCTTCGAGAACTATATATTTTTTCTAGATAAAGATGAATGCGCCATTAAAGAGAGCACGCGTGCATGTTCTGCTAATGACCATAATATAAATTATATTAACTCCAATTATTTTGCAAAAAAATATTAATATTTAATTTTTTTAATTAAATATTTTATAAAAGAAATATGAGAGATATGACAACCCAAATAAATTAATGAATGATCATGTTAAATAAATTTGATTTTTTATCTTTATAATATTTTTTTAATTAAATATATGTGAGAACTAATAAAATCAATATAATTCATTTTATGATAATTTCAATATAAAATAATATTAAATTATTAATTATAAAAAGATATTAATAATTTGGGAGATTTACATACATACCATTTTTACTATTCTATTTACATATTTAACAACTAAAACTTTAATATTACATAAGCTCCTGATTTTCCACATAATTGGGAAGCCAATTTTTTTCTGCAAGGGCTCGGGACGTCTCACTCGCGCGCAGCCTCCGCCCTTCCGTCCGCAAGAACTGGCCATCACTTCTCCTCCAGTCGCCGTCTACTCCAACAGCAGGCGAGAGCCTCTCCTTCAGTGTTTCCGCACAGAACAGTAACTCCTCTTCCATCCCATAAACATTGCTCAAAATTTCTGAACCTTCTCTCCCTCTTTTCTGAAACTCTAATAGTCTAATTCTTGATTCGTTTGCTAGCTTCAATGCCGCCTCTCTATGAAGAAATAATGCGCAGGTTTTTTTCAGGTACAAAGTAACAATGAGCCTTGTATCTTTTGTTGTTAAAGCTTGTTTGTTTGTTTTTTTAATTATTTCTCTCTCTGAGAAATGTTGCCTTCGACGATGAGACAATCCTTGTATTTATTTGGAAATCGTTTATCTTCGCCATTTTATTCCCTCCTGTTCATCACATCATCCAATATCAGGGTTTTATAGGTTTTTCGTGCTGATAAGTTGTTCAATTGATATGTTTGAAGCAGCGTTAAATAGTACAGTTCATTAGTTGCATCGGGCTGAAGGATATTTATCTCTTTAATGACTGACGATCACACATAATTATATTTACAGGAGTTTGTATGGAGATTTGAATACATATTTCCTGTGAAGCACAGCAATGTTATCTGCTTATCGTTTCGTCTACCAGTCCAGAAAGGTATGAAAGCAGCAAGTTGACTGTGAAGCACAGCCATGTTTCTTTTTCTGCTGAATTTTTTTGTGAGTTTATGCAATGTTTCTTCATTTACCACATGGTTGTTTCACATAATTTAATGTGCATATTTGCAGTTGTATAATTGTTGGGGGTTGCTGCAACATTTTTGCTGTGCACCTGCTCTTGTTATTGCCAGAAAAGCTCCATCATGTTATATCCCTCCCTATGGTAGAACTGGTGAGCACACTAATATGTAAATCTTTGAAAATTCTTGGTAGGAAAAAAATTAATCAAAGCATATAATAATCTAGTTTAATTAGTATATTTCCAAGAAGCCCACTACAACAAAGGAATTTTTAGTGAAAGCCCTAAAATTTACTGTTATTTGTGTTAAAAGAAGTGTGTTTTCTTAGATGGAGAATGGCGCTACTATTTTTAGTTTGATGCAGTAGCTATTTCAAGTTATCAATCATTTCTTCAAATATTTCCCCCCTGCATTTATTGGTTTACTACAACTAACTATCGCATGAGGAACTTTTATGAAAAATATATTTGGACATGTGCTGGATTCAAGTCTAAACTGCAACCCTTAAGGACTTGGGCCTTGTCAGGTAGGCTGGCTAAAAAAAAAAAAAACTTTGTTCTGATATCATCAATCGTGCCTCTATAAAGTGTCATTTAAAATTTCAATTAGGATAAATTGTTTAGATTGAATTCTCATTTCATAGTACCGAGTTTATTTAATCAGGTTTGGTGATTCTTCAGTTATTCGTATTCAATTTTGTTTGCTGTTCAGTTCCACCATCATTCAGCAAATTATTTGGTAGATTTTCAACTGCATTGCCATTTCAGTGGAATAAATCGAGAGGTGAACTTTTGGCAATGATGAATTGTGTGAGGAGGTAGTCTTGAGGTTTTTTTCCTTTTCACTTTTCTTTGGCAGATGTTACTTTTTTGTGTAACGGCTTATTACTTGTTTTACTTTGTCTTCATACTCATCACCTGTGATACCATTATGTGGAATATTATAAAATACTTGCCTTTCATTTCATGTAAAGATTTGATAATAGGAAGATATTATCCTCACATTCACTTGAGTGGTTTTAACTTGGATGGTTGACGGTGAATGTAGATCGTATAGTGTGGCTGCTTGCTATCCGATACACCAAAGAAATATTGCACCTGTATCACCATGTTTGATAAATAAGAACTACTTTGCATATAAAATACCAAAACATTGCAATAGAAAGCGAAGTAATTTATATCCTTCTTTCTCAGTTCCACTCCAAAGTAATTGTATATAGTATAAAAGTATCATATAATATTAAGTTCAACTCCAAATTCCTTTTTTCTCAGTTCCCTACTAATTTACATTTAATTTCTAAAAAAGGCTGAAATAGTTGGCAACAACTAGAACATCATCTATATTGCCTCAGGGTGGGCCTCAACCAAGGCGTAAGCCTCGAGGCTTTTTTCATTGGAATTGCGCAGAGGCGAGCCTCATATTGTGCAATTTTAAACAATGCAGCAGGGTATTGAGGAGTAGGAATGATTACGGGTTTGAGTAGGTAGGAGTGAGGTCGGGGGAGGTTGCCGGTGCTTGGATTGGGGCAGGCAGTTGTTGGAAGTTGGGAGAGAATTGGAGTAGGTGTTGGTCGAAGGTAGTAGACTACACAAATTTGCAGCTGGGTTGGTTGGTTAAGCAGTGGAGGTGCAGTTGTGTTATGGAGGTCAACTTAAGTATGACTATTTAATTTTGATATATGTAATCTCCTTATATGGGCGTGCGGCTAAATTCCCTACTTTTGTAAATTCTTTCCTTATCTAATTTCTTCTACATATTTTGTTATTTGTATGTTAATGGCCTTGTTGTTGTTTAAATTTGACATGTTTAGGAATCTAATTGTTGTAATCAAATTACAGCTACTTGCTAATTTTATATTGTTCGAATTTCTCACTAATTTCTTTAATTTATTCAACCATTTAATTATTGTTTGGGTTTTAGTTTTTCTATAGTAAGTTATTAGCTTAGCCGACCCCACGTAGTGGGATAAAGGCTTGATGTTGTTGTATAGTAAGTTATTAGCTTATTTAGTGGTTTGTAATATGCAAATCTTGACCCTCTTTGGTGATTTGTATACATCACATTATTATTGTAGTTGCATTAGGAAACTTTAACCTAAAATTATCACGCATTAAATTGGTATCATTGCTTCTGGTTGTAATATTATGTTAGCTAAATATTGGACAAATTAATTGGGTCAAAGTACTAATTAATGGAGCAATTTAAATGAAATTGGGTAAGGTATGATTTTAGCCAATAACACCATAACTATAATAAGGTTCAAAAGTAAATTCTTACATCCTACAGAGGGGTTATGATTTTAGGAAAATTTCTGAGCAGATTTCTAAGCAGATCAATCATTTAGAAGATTTATTTGAACACCTTTATTTGATTTCAAAAAATTAAAGTTTTTGAAACAAAATTAATGAGATATATTCAATTAGTTGATGAAAAGTGCTTCAAGTAAAATAAAGTTGATGTGGCCTAGCTTGAAACATATGCCTAAATAGTATTATATATAACATTCGGTAAATATCATGATGAATTGCTTAATCAATTTTAGGGTTATAAATAAAAAGATTCTAGTATGCTGAATATTATACAGGGTTACACATCTTTTAGTTACAAATGATTTGCCTTTGGACTATTTTGTTACAATAACTTGCTTCATTAAAGGTCTTAGACGAGGGTTTAGGAATGCTTCAAAATTTTTTGCTCATTTATTTGATCATTACTTTATCTTTAAAGTTATAATTCTTGTATTTATTGTTTGCATTCAAAGAAAGCAAATTGTTGGATTACTTTGTAGTTTGTGATATGCAAATTGTAAGCCCCTTGTGTGATGTTCATGAATTGGAACATTTTAGTTGTATCAGGAAATCCTAATCCTAAATTGTCCTGTATCAGTATCTAGCATTAGTTACACTTTTTAGTTTTATGAAGTTTAGTAACTTTTTACAACTGATCCTTGATTAAAATGAAATCAATTGATTGACATATTGGAATGCCAAAATAAAATTTTTAATTAAGGAGAAAAAAAAGAGAGGTCATTGAGGTGTCACTTTAATTAAGTTGAGTGTTTGCATAATGCACCACTTGAATAGAAAAAAAAATCAAGACAATGCATGAAACAAACAGTATGATGTGCAGTATTTCATTGGTGGCTTGTCCCATCGGCAGAAAGCACATTTGCAATGAGATGATGGTTGAGTAGCTGATGATTGTTCTGGATGATAAAGCTGGAGACAAAATAGAAAGATGGAAGGAGAAGGAATCTAGGGCCCGGGTAAACTAAACTAACATGTTTGTGCACAATCTTTTTTTAATTACAATTCAAATAGCTTAAGCATATCTGTGCCAGCAAAATATAAAGATATCATATTCAAATTTATTAATAATATTAGCAAACCGAACTTCCAACTTTTACTAATAACATAGTATTACTTGGCACATGTGACGAAACAATAGCTCCTTAGTTTGTTGCTTGAATTTTGTTCTATGAAATATTGATTATTTTGTCTACTTATTTGTTTTTTCCCCCTATTGATGCTTCTCTGGCAAGTTTTCTTTTCTAGTTTCTAACTCATAAGTAGCAGTTGTTTTTCAGGGTCTCATTTGTCAAAATTACAAAATAATTTTGTACCTGGGGAAGAGTTATTTAACATCATCAAATCAGCTTGCTATGAGCTTGAAGGTAGGCTCTTTTCTTAGCATGTCTCAAAGGAAACAACCCATAAGTCAATATATTTCCTGATTGTGAGAAGAGAGGATTCTTGCACATAAATGCTATATTGATTCATAGCTCGTTGTGGATTGTGTTGCTTCCTCTTGAAATGATTACTACTCGCCACCTCTATTTTTTGCATTTTTTTTACCTTTTTTATTGTTGACACTCTCAAGTTCTTTGGTGCTACTTTGTTGATGTTTTGAGCTTCATTTAAAGTTAACTCAGTCTGTTTATAAACTTTTCTCCAGTCTTAGGATAGCGATCAACAATATTATTTCTAGCATAGCGATTAACAATATTATTTCTAGCATGCAATCAAATGCTTTTTAGCCTCCATAAACTTGGTGAAAGTGTTGAATTACTAGAATGACATCTTGAAATTTATATTCTAGAATATTTGTACTTTTTTTGTTTTGATACTTTGATCTTACAATACTATTTCATGCATACTATTTTTTGGAATATATTTTGAATCTAATTTAAGCTTTGTTTACGGCAGCTTATGCCGCTAAAAGCTATTTTCTCAACCACACTCTTTCAAAAGTAACTCATCTAAGCTAAAATTTTGAAGAACTTGGGCAAAGTTTTCATCAAAATAGTTAATATTTTTTGTTAGCTGCTTTTTCTATCACAAAAGAAATAAAAAGATGTCCTAAATGAAGATTTGTATTTATTTATTATTGTTTTTTATGAAGACTTATTTAAAAAGAAAGTGCTGCCAAAAAGATGGTGGCATTTTTAATGGCTGCAGTCATTGCTTGAATGCAGGGCTGAATCATCATTGGTTGAACATTGCTTGTGATGACAACAAATTCTTGAACCAAGGAGGAATCATTTTGATTCTTGTGAATGCTTACATTAATGATGACTCTTTAATTGATCATCATGATCGCATTCTAATGATTGAAGGAATAAAATTGCTTCAGAAAAGGTAATTCACTCACAACTACCCTACACCGTGTTGCTTTTATCATTTTAATGCAAACATTTTAATTATCCTTTTTTGCAGATATCCGAAGCTTAATATTATTGGTGTGCAATGTGTTAGTTCAGCTAACTCAGTGGAGATACATTCCGGGGTTCTTAAAACCATCATGGAGGAATACATCTCATTTCCAGTCTTGTTATTAGACAGAAATTTAATTAAGGTAGCCTGCGTGCATTTTGAGTTTTAAGCATGTGTTTTTAAATTAGAGAAGGTAACATTTATGGTTCAGATTACTTGATAAGAGGACAGAAACTATTCACATTATTGGCAGTTGAAAATTATAGAAATTCGTTGTGTGGTTAGTTTAGAGGCTTGATTGTCTATATAGTAGAAACATTGTCATTTACGTGACAGTAAGATGAGTTTGAACCGATAAATGAAGTGCCCTCTTACGTTTCTTGATTATTCATATGAGCCTTATCTAGAATCTTGTTAATTCAAGTGAACAAACAAACAAACAACAACATCAAGTCTTTATCCCACTATGTGGGGTCGGCTACATGAATTCTTTTTCTCAATTGTGTCATGTTATGAGTTAAATTCTCATTTAAAATCTAATAAAGAAAGGTCATTTCTAATATTTTCTAACCAAGTCTTTTTAGGTTGTGGGCTCCGAAAATTCAGCCCCGGCCTTCGCTCGACTGTTTGTTTTTTCAGTTTTTCTTTCGGGGGAGTTTTAACGGATTTAGTTCCGGGATAAATTTTGGAAGGCAGATGGGTTTGTAGATAAGACACTACCTAGAGATTTCGCTCTGGTTTACTTAGTCAGAGCAGGTAGTCGACCCAACCTGACAGAAGGATCCTTATCGGCATCCATGGGTTGCTTCGTCCAAGGGACCTTGTAGACCTGGGGTGAATGTTTATCTAAGGGGGAAAATTTGAATCTACCTTAGCTAACAGAGGGCTTTGTGCCCTATCGATCATATCATATTGATTCATATCTCAAGGATTTGATGCCACTAAGGAGCGTATTGGCTCTGGCCATAACCGGTATTTCGTGGTGCCATTTGGAGGCAAATTCACTCAGTTCAGAGGGCCCCGAGTCATAACCGTTTATCCTGCGGTGTCATTTGGAGGCGAAACCGCTGGTTAGAGGACACGTACCACATCCTTATTGGCAAGAGACTTGTTTGAGAATGGATCCTAGTGATATTTTCGACCAGACATTAGCTCTTTGTGAGCTCAAGTAATTTTTCAATTTGTCCACCCTGGCAAACTATTGCGGAGGGTGGATGGATTTTGCTTTAAGTGCTTTAATGGTTGGATTTCAATTTTAGATATTTTTGGATTTTGGGATTTTTAGATTTCGAGTATTTGGTTAGAGCCTGGAAGACATTTGAAAGTATTTGTGAGCTCCTCCGGTTGAGATAAATATTCAACACGGCCATCATCAGGGTGTTTGGGGTCATTTCCATTTTGTGGATGAACCTTGTTAACTCTGTTGAGCTGTCAACAGAGTATCGGGTTTCATGCATTTGTTTGTAAATTTTTTTTGTTAAAGGCCTTGAAGGCCTAATATGAATGTATGAAATAAATATTTTGGTCAACTTCATGACCGCATATTTATCCAATGATTCAAACCCTGTCTACTCCTATTTACCTTTTTAGGAGGATCGGGTTTCGTAGGCTTTATGCCTTTATTAGTGAATTATCTTGATTATAGGCCTTGAAGGCCTAATATGAATGTATCAAAATAAATATACAAGTTGCCACAACCGAATATTTATTTGATGGTTCGAGTCGTATCGACTCCTATCTACCCGTATAGAAGGATCGGGCTCAGACTTGAATTCACTTATTACTCGCGCAGCATCCCTAGAAGTGACGTGTGTACCAATAACACGTTCGCCGGGGCCCATGCGGGTATTTGGGGGCATTTATAATTATTTGTTGAATCTTGTCAACTCCTATTTACCTGCTTAGGAGGATTGGGTTCACATTTATTGACCCGCGCAGCATCCCTAGACGTCACGTGTGTACCCACAACACGCTCGCTGGGGCTCATGCGGGTGTTTGTAATTGTAGTTACCCCTTGTGTACCTATGTGTATACAAATTATGGTGCATGTGCAAGGGTATTTGAAATATTTGTAAACGCCTTCTGTCCGCTTGCATGAATGTTGCGGATCCGGTGCCATGGCGTAGCAACTTCTGAATAGAGTTTGTTCGCTGCTTCATACAGGTAGACTGTCGTGCTTTACTTGTATGATTTATGCAGGTAGATTGTAGTGCACTAACTAATCTCCTACCTTGTGTTTGTCGATGCTTGTATTCGTTATAGTTCTTTCATGTTTGCTTGCAGATAATGTACTGTACAACGAGATTCTCAGAATGACTCGTAAGAGCTTGCATTTGTTGTAGTCCTTTGGCATTTATTCATAGATAGTATGTAATATTCGTAGTGGGGCTCCAACAGAAGCTCGTGGGAGCTTGTATCTGTCGCATTTTTCATGCATGTTGTTGTGGTATTTGGCTCATGTAGTACATCCGCCACTGCTATAAGTAGGCAGGTAGATGTATTCCTTTACATATTGAAATTGACTTCAGGATACTGCATTTTCTGAAGTCTTTCTGCATCTACCCATAAGTGGCATGTGGCACATACATCTGGCTTTGTAGAGAGCTTGTATGTATTGCAGATCTTTATTCTTACTTGCAAGTAACATGTGTAACGTGCGTACGTGTAGGGATGTTGTAGCATGCTATTGATTATTCATCATGTTACTTGACAGTCATTGCAATTACTCCAAATCACCTACTTGCATGAGATCTCATTACCACTTATGAGTGATTTATATTTTCAAGAATTTAGCATGTTAACTTGCAAGAGGAGATTTTGGTATATATGAAAAGGCCCGTATTCATTATGCTTTATTGCCTTGGATTATGGACACTACATCGTATGCATCACATATATATCAAGTTAGCATATTCATTGCACATTGGTCCTTGCTTGTATGATTAATGTTATTGATTGGCAAAGTTATAATTCTTATTATGTTCCATGCTATTCATTCGATGTTCAATTTCTTGTTCAAGTCCAAGTCATGTCTATTTGATATTCAAATCAAGTCCCAATTCATGTCCTCTGTAATCAATTTTGCAAGTCCAAGTTCATATTCAAGTCCTTGTTGTCTTGTTGAGTTCAAGTCAAAGCATAATCCTTTGCTCTATTATTCAAGCTCAAGTTCAAATCAAAGTCCCCTGTGATCTTGTGGAGTTCAAGTTCGAGTTCAAATTAAGTTCAAGCCTTGTCGGCTTAATGTTCAAATCAAGTCCTTGCTTGAGTTCAAGTCCAAGTTCTTGTTCTTTTCAATTTGAATATTCAAAAGTCCACTGTGGTCCGAAGTTGATTCAAGTTTGATTTCAGTTCAATTTAAGCCTCTTGCACATTTTTTATTTGAGTTCAACTGCTAATTAAGTCACTTAGATCTTGTTCAAAAGTCCAAGTACAAGAACCCCTTGTTCACCCGAAATTTCGGCAGCCTTCCGGCGTCTTCCCCATTTAGGGGAAAAGTACGAGAAACTTGGCCTTCGCACCACGCGCAATAAAGGCGTGTATGGTAAGTGTCCTCGGACGAAGACACCGTGGCCGTGATCTTTATTCCCACCACGCGCAATAAAGACGTGTATCCTCATACAATTTGCTTAAAAAGACAATTTGCTTTCCCCTTGCTCGAGAGTACTTATGAATAACCCCGCCTTATCGTAGGCGTCGCACCGGCGTCCCATCCCACTACGCGCAATAAAGACATGTATAGGCGGTTTTCCGGTGCGCTGCGAACTCTGAAATGAGGGTTTTAGGTGATTACCCGCCTCGTCGTAGGCGTCGCAACGGGATCCCATCCCACCACACACAATAAAGGCGTGTATAGACGGTTTTTCGGTCCGCCACAAACAATGAAAACAAGTTCTCAGAGTTTTAGGGTTAAGGGGTTGTACCTGCGCGGGGTCGGCACGCGTATTGTATTAAAATTAATTAATTATGATTTTTATAATTAGGTATAATTAATGATAATTAGTCATATTTAATTATTAATAACAATAATTAACTACGAATAATTATAATTAATATTAACTAATTATAAAAATTATAACTAATTTATAACTAATTATAATTATTTTATAAGATTAATTATAATTAAAATAATAATAAAACTCCCTCCCCTCCCCTGTTGTTCTCGGTTTGGGGATTTATGGGGCTGAAACATCGCGTGTGAAAGGGAGAGAGTTACCTTCACGGTAATGAGCTCCTTCGTTGCTTGCGATCAAAATGGTGTAACTTCCGATCTAATAGGAAGAGCCGTCACAGGAGGTGGAGTCGGCGGGTCTAGGGCATCAAGAGGTTGGCGTTCTCCCTCTCTCTCCCCCCTCTCTCTCTCTCTCTCTATGGGTCGAAGAGTTCGGGCAAAGGAGGAGTCGGGCTTCAGTAGAAAACGGGAAGAGGTCGGCTTCGTGTGGGATCGGAACAGGTAGGGGCGGCTCTGGCTTGCGATTTGATCGTGGATTTCAGAAGGTGGAGGGAGATCGGAACTTCGCTTGGGGTTTTCGCGTAGAGAAGAAAAACAACCCCGAAGGCTTCGTTTGCTCCGGTATTTAACGACAAGAATGGGACAAAGATCGAGAGCGGGATTTCGGTAGGTATCGCGGGAAGAGATCATTCGGCGCAGCTCCGTAGGAATTTCAGCCAAATATCTGGAGATTTGAACAGGATTTGCGGAGGTATTTTGGCTGGTATGTACTTCGTATTTGATTTGATTTTTTTTTTGTATTATGTTACAGAGGTCAACATTAGGTCTACCTCCATCTTTCTTAATATAAGTCAAATCTAATACTTCTACTTTTCTAACTGGATCATCAGAAGGCCACCGTTTTATGTGACCAAACCATCTAAGATGACTCTCTCTAGTCTTATCTTCTAGTGGATGTACTCCAACCTTTTTACGTACATACTCATTTCGTGTCCTATCTCTAAGAGTAAAACCACTCTTCCACCTGAATATCCTCATCTCTACAACATTTAACTTAATATTATGCTTCTCTTTTAATGGCCAACATTCCGCATCATAAAGCATTGCAGGTCTAATCACGATCTTATAGAATTTTCACTGGTGCTACTCCAACTATAATCATGTTAATTCAAGTGATTAGATCAAACTGAACCATATGAGCCTTATCTAAGATCATGTTAATTCAAGTGATTAGATCAAATTGAGCACCACTGATAGTCCATGTATAATGTACTAACACATTGATATTAACCTAAAAGTTGTCATGATTTGGGCTTTATGTTCTTGCGCCCCTGGAAATACAACTTGCTTTGCTAACTATTTGAATTACAACTTAGAGATCCATAGATCTTCAATTTCTGTTGTCTCGCCCCATCCATCCATCTGAGTTGTCCCTTTTTCCATAAAGCAACCAGGTTATAAGTTCATAATTAATAATTGCACTATGCTGGGAGTTAGCAGCACTTTAAGGGGTGTTCTGATAATCGGTTGAGCCATCGGGTAAAGTATGATCAAACACTTCTTTGACTAGAGGGTACATAAACTGTTAGGAAAGTTCATTTATTTTGCTGCACCTAATGACAAGAGTGGATGATAAGTGGGGCATCAGTGCATCCATTTTGAGTGGCGTTAGGGGATTGCTGGTGTTCTTCATGAAAAATCAAAGTAAAGGGCTTGTTAGATTCAGTAAGCTTTTGCTGGTTCTGCCCAAGTACCAGCACAGGTTGCTAGACGTTGATCTATGATGTCCTCTTCAGTGATAACCTGGAATGCTCCTTTGAACCAGTTCGTATTTCCCTACACTTTATCAATTATAGAACTAGAATTCCTTTTCTGTGCTAAAGAAATTTGGTCATCTTGCTTTGCTAAGTGTAGGTTTTGAATTGCAATGCATTTCTGTTTCTTCTTTGTTCGTTTCTTTACCTTCTCCCTTTTTGAGGAACTTTGATAGGAATTTAATGCAATTCTCATGCCATATCAGTTTATTATCTCCTTGAAATCAGACTTTTATCCTAATTCTTACCAGTCCCGTTTCTATTCAGGTGATAGATCCTGCTGTCTACTTGTTTTTTGAAGGCGCCACAATTCAAACTTTCTCGGTTAAGACAGAAGCACAGTCCATTATGAAAGGCAGTTGTTTAACTCTTTTGTTATCATACTCTAAATAGTTTCTTGTTAAAAATTTTCACGAGGCAGATGTCCTCGCATAAATGCTAGAATATGCACCATTTCTTGCAGTTTACTTTCTGCAGCTACTTTTACTTTGTGTTTAATTGCGACATAAACAAACTTATTATGTTTAGTTTTTCATGGTACGGGATATGCAAGCAGTTTCTGTTTATAGAACACAACTTTTCGTTTCTGTTTATTGTACACAACTTGTTGTTTTAACTCCTGCAGTATTTTTCATGAAACCTAGCAGACTAAAGGCGATGATTGTCTAACACCCTAGATGTTGTGCACTGCCAGGAGCTTGCCGGAGCAAAGTAGGGTACCATAAAAAAAGTTATATTGATTATAAATTTTTGTTTAATAATAAGAATACTTTTGAGAGTACATTATTTGCTATCTACTTGTTTTTAAATAGATGTGTAATCTATTTAAGTTAGTAGCGTAGAAGTCTTATTAATATAATCTTTAATACTATTATTGTTAAATCCTAGCCGTTCCTTGGCATTTTGATCGCACGGCTAGGATGGGAATACGTGGTAGACTCACTGTTAAATCTCCGCCGTCCCTTGGCATTTTTATCTCACGACTTGGATGAGAATTCGTAGGAAGCTCACTTGGATCATGCTGATCTCCTTCCATATTTAGTTATCTGATTTAGGAAGAATTATATTAGAGCAATTATGCATGATTTTATAATTATTTGTTTCCTTATTGAGTTATCTTATATAGATCAATAAATAAGGATAGTTTTGTTCAATAAATTTAAGTCTTTCCCTCTCCAATTCTCTGAATTTAACATGGTATCAACAACTTCATTGCCATCATTTCCGACCTTCCCTTGTTTTTATCCTATCTATAACTAATGCAGCCTTCGTTGCTGCCTTGCTTGATATAGCCTTCATCGCTACCATTTGTCGCCGCAATGTCTGAAGCAAATTCCTCCCAAAATTTTGAACAAATGGAGGACTCTATAATGCACCAAGGAAGATGAGATCTCTAAAACATGCAACCTTCCTATCGCTTAAATGGGAAGAATTACTTGAAGTGGTATCAATTTGTGAAGACCTACTTGAAAGGGAAATGAAAGTTGAATCACCTCCTTGGGGTAAGACCAAAAGAAGGAGATCCTAATTTTTTGGGCATGGGATGAAGCAAACTCCATGATTATGTCATTGTTGTGGAATTTCATGACTCCAAAAATTAGTGATACTTTTATTTTTCTATCTACTGCAAATGACATATGGGATGCCATCAGACAAACCTTCTCAAAGGCTCAGGATGCTGCCCAGATCTTTGAAATTAAGATCTAGGTGGGAAGCACAAAACAAGGAATCAAAACTGTATTGGAATATAACTCTTCTACAAAATTTGTGGCAATAACTTGATAACTACAGATGCATAGAGACCAAGTGTTCAGAAGATGCTGCTATCCTGAAAATTTTTATTGGGAAAGATAGAGTGTATGACTTTCTTGCAGGATTAAATGCGGAGTTTGATCATGTTAGAGTTTAGATACTTAGAAAAGAGGAGACGCCCTCATTAAATGAGATTATTTCTCTCATTCGTGCTGTGGAAAGCCGACGAGGGGTAATGCTAGAGCCAAAGGTAGATGAAGGTTCAACAATGGTGTTAACCAAAGAGGCACCATGGAAGGAAAAATATAAGGATTCCTCAAAACCTGAAGACAAAGATTCCCTTTGGTGCATTTATTACTAGAAATCAAGACACACAAATGAGATATGCTGGAAGATACATGAAAAGCCTCCAAATAAGGAGTGGAATCAAAGAAGTGGACAAAAGGGCACATCACAAGCCATCATTACAACAAATCAACCTAACCCAAAAATACAATCCAGCTTCAGAGATCTCAATAAAAAAGATATTGATAAACTAAAACAACTTTTGGTATCCCTTGAAAAATAACCTGCATCTTCTTCTCTTACACTTTTAGGTAAGTTTTCTATATCTATTGGATTAAATGCCTCTAGAAATCATTTGAAAGGATTATGCATCATTAACTCAGGAGCCATAGATCACTTGACACACTCCACTACTTCATCAGCTATACTCCTTGCTCAAGTGATATGAAAATCATCACTGTTGATGGTTCTCTTACCACATTAGCTGGCCAAGGAGACATACCATTATCTCCCTCTCTCACTCTAAAAATTGTGTTCTATGTACCTCAGTTATCCACAAACCTAATTTTCATACAAAAACTTACTAGTGGCCGTAATTGTTAAGTCTTATTTGACCCTATTTATTGCTTCTTTCAGGACTGGAGATCGGGGAAGAAGATTGAACTTGCCACGGAGAGAGATGGACCGTGCTACTTGAAAGAGTTGAACAAATCTAAAATTATCAATAATGTTTATTCTATGTTATCCCTATTTGATAAAAAATCTACCATTCAACTTCACAATTTTAGATTAAGACATCCGTCTTTTGATGTCTTAAGAAATATGCACCAAAAACTTTTTATAAGTTAGAAAATTAATCTTTTCATCGTGAAACATGTGAGTTAGCTAAGCATAAATGAGTTTCTTTTCCAAACAAACATGAGAGATGTAATACTCCCTTTTACCTTATAGTGATATTTGGGGACCCTAAAAAATTCCTAATATCTTAGGAGCCCGATGGTTTGTATCATTCATTGATGAATGCACTTTAGTCTCTTTGATCTTTCTTCTAAAAAATAAATTCGATGTTTGTACCATCATTCACATTTTTCATATCATGATTCAGAACCAATTCGGAGTAAAGATAAAAAAAAATCATTTAGACAATGCTAAAGATTACTTTAGCCAAACCCTATCCTCGTACTTTCAAAAAGAATGTATCATTTATGAGTCTTCTTGCATTCACACCCTACAACAAAACAGAGTTGCAGAAAGCAAAGATGGTCACCTTCTAGCCTCCACTCGTGCACTTTTATTCCAACTCAATGTACCCAAATGCTACTGGGTGAAGCCCTTATGACTGCCACATATCTCATAAATTGACTACATTAAAAAATCTTGGGATTAAAAACACCAATGGATATTCTATCATCTTTTTACTCCGAATTTCGAACCCATAATAATCTTATATTTAGAATCTTTGGTTGCACTACCTATGTTCACATTCATAGTCAAAATAGAAGAAAATTAAATCCAAGTGCACTCAAATGTATCTTTGTTGTATATTCATCCACCCAAAAATGTTATAAGTGTTATCATCCCTCAATTTAGGAAACTCTTGTATCTATTGACGTTACTTTTGATGAACAAAAATCCTATTTTACTAAACCTCATCTTCAGGGGAGACTGAAATTAGGGAAGATGAGGAAAGTGAGCTTGCCCATCTTGACCTTCTAGCTCCACCTCAAATCAATCCACAAAAACTTAAAATCAAAGCCAGGGGAACAGAGGACAAAGCTATTATGGATAAACATGAGGTTTGGGCAAGTGTATTTCAGGCGTATAAATCCAAATTGTGCTCTAAAACATATCCAAGAATTTGAACCGTCTCCCAAAATTGAGGTAAACACAAGTTCACCAAAAAAATCTTCCTTGTACACTATAACCAACTTTGTATCTTTCTATAACTTCTCACATTCACACAAATTTTCTACTTATACTAAATGATATTTATATACCTAATGATTTTCTGAGGCCTTATCTAATGAAAATAGGAAAAGTGCCATGAAAGATGAATTGCAGGCCCTTGAGAAGAACAATACTATGAGATCACTGACCTGCCAATAGGAAAAAAACTAGTCGGCTGCAAAGGGGTGTTCCCTGTGAAATGCAAAGTTGATGGTACATTGGAAAGGTACAAGGCAAGACTGGTGGCAAAAGGGTACACTCAGATATATAACATTGACTACCAGCAAATTTTTGCACTGGTGGCCAAGATGAATACCGTGAGGATCTTACTCTCACTAGTAGCTAATTACAACTGCATCTGGAACAGTTAGATGTTAAAAATGCATTTCTACACAGGGACTTGAAAGAAGAAATATTTATGGAGATTCCATCTGGATTCAAGGAGAAATTTGGAGGTAACGAAGTGTGCTGGTTAAAAAATGCTCTATATGGGCTAAAGCAATCACTTTGAGCTTGGTTTGAAAGATTCTTAAAGTTATGCTACTTAATGGTTATCGACAGAGCTAAGGAGATTATATATTATTCTTCAAGCACTCAAACTTAGAGGAAGTCACAATTCTATTAGTTTATGTGGATGATATCATCTTGATTATGACTAATGAAAAGGAGAAAATAATTTTAAAGAAATGTCTTGCCAAGGAATTTGAGATCAAAGATCTTGGTAGATTAAACATTTTCTCTGAATTGAAATGACCCACTCCAATAAAGGAATTTTCATTTCACAACAAAAATACATTAATGCTCTTCTTAAAGAAACAAACAAACTAGCTTGTGAACTAGCACCAATACCAGTAGAACCAAATCTCAAATTGGGTGAAGCTAAAGAAGATCTAAATGTAGATAAAAAATCTTACCAGAGACTTGTGGGAAAATTAATTTACCTTTCCCACACCTGATCAGATATAACATTTGTTGTAAGCATGGTCAATCAATTCATGCAATATCCAAACAGACTCACATGCAAGCTGTAGACAGAATACTACACTACCTTAAGGGGAACCCAGGTAAAGGGATTCTCTTTAGAAGAGATTGTGGAATAATCTTAGAAGCGTATATTGATGCAGATTATGTAGGATCACCAGTAGATAGACGATCTACCTTAGGATAATGCACATTCCTTGGAGTAAACCTTGTTACATGGAGGAGCAAGATACAAAATGTGGTAGCAATGTCTAGTGCAAAAGCAAAATATAGAGCTATGGCCTTTGGAATATGTGAGCTACTATGGATCAAGATGATTTTAGAAGACCTAATGATTAAGTGGGAAGGACCAATGAAGCTACACTGTGACAACAAATCAACAATCAGCATAACTCATAATCCAGTTCAACATGATAGGACCAAGCACATAAGTGGACATACATTTCATATAGGAGAAATTTGATAGTGATTTTATATGTATCAATCATTTCTCATCAAAAGATCAGCTTGCAAATATTCTTACCAAGTGACTCGATAACTCTATCTTTCTGAGACTGATTACTAAGCTGGGAATGACATATATATATTTCCCAGCTTGAGGGGGAGTGTTAAATCCTAGCCGTCCCTTGGCATTTTGATCCCACGACTAGGATGGGAATCCGTGGGAGGTTAACCTAGATCATGCTGATCTCCTTCCATATTTAGTTGGCTGATTTAGGAAGGATTATATTAGAAAAATTTTGCATGATTTTGTAATTATTTGTTTCTTTATTAAGTTATCTTGTATAGATCTATAAATAGGGGTAGTTTTGTGCAATAAAATTCAGCATTTCTCTCTCCAGTTCTCTGAATTTAACAATTATTCCATCTTTGTCATCATCCATGCTCTCTTCTCTATCAGTGGCTTTATAATCCTCTGTCTTCCTCTATTTTATAAGAGTCACCTGCGCATATCTAAATTTTATTTAAAGACTATAAATAACCAATTTTATCATAAAATAGCATCATTAAATTATAATCACGATCATAACTCAAATGATCCCCAATGGCCCAAATTTCCATGAGTAGTGAATTATGGGATACACTTGATAGAACACAAAATCCTTTGTTATGATATGTGTGATAGAGAGAAAGAGAAAGCAAGAATGAGAGAGAAAGGGAGAGAGAGAGAAAGACATGAGAAGGTGCATGCGGTTCATCTCCAAGGAAGATGCACAGGGCGAGTGTGCTGGATGAGTGTGCTTGTATGGGATGTCGTAAGTTGTGCCAGTGTCTTCTACAATGAGCTAGTGTAGCGACTTCCTCACCTCTTGGTTTCAAGTTTTGCGGATGCTTCTCCAGACAAACTCTTGTGCGTGATTTTCTCGTTCTAGCTTGATGGGGGTTTGAAACAGAGTGTGAGAGAGCGAGAGAATGAGGAAGAGTGATTAAGTAGAGGTCACGTGAGTGTGGAAGCGAGAAAGCGCGTGCAGGATTTTACATTTGGAGGGGGGCGACGTGTATGGATGTGGGATCAAAGAGGGATGGGGAGGTGAGGGATCTTTTTTATTTAATTGTTAATAATTATTTATATTTATATGCACACATATACCTATAGATATATATATACATACATTTATATAGCCTATGTAGCAGTCAACGGGAATGAATGAAGGAGAAAATTTCATAAAGCAAACCTCAAATATTTTGATGAGGCTGATAATGATGATGCATGATGAACATGTATTTTGGCCTTTATTGATGTTTGAGCTTGATAAATTTTTGCAACGTGCTATGGACATTATTATTGTTATCAACTTGATGACTGTAGCTTATTTATTAGGCCATCTCAGCACTCCATTTTATATAGTTTTTAATATTATGCAGTTATTTATTTAGTCTTTCATATTTACAATATTGTTTCAATCGATTGCACATCTGATTATACAGTTGACATAGCCAGCTATTCCAACTCGGCCTGATTTTTTTTGTAAAAAATTTATCCCGCCTTGATCTTGTTCATTTCTATGAAGAAGGTTCAGAATTCCTAATAAATCATAGATTATAGTTTTTCTGAAGCTTCAGAATTCCTTAAAATTGGTCAGGTCATCATTAGCTAGTGTAGCATTATTAAAATCATACAATTTAGGATCTATTATGCTCAGGAAGTCATCATTTTTTGCGTGTAAAGCTTTTCAAGAAGAATTTATCCATCGCTTAAAAATCCTTTGATGATCCAAGATGACATTGTTGCACTTTTTGCATTATAGTACTGCAAACAGAACTTGTGTGGTGCATTTCGTCTGCATGGTCATTTACTTAATTATTTTCCAGATAAGACAAAAATGTAATTGCACATATGCTTGGTTTTTGGAGATACAAGCATCCAGCTTGCAACTTGAGTTGTTTTCATGATTGTTATTTTCTGTCTGAGCTGAATATATTAAACTTGTTATTCAGTTATATTTCGTGATAAGTTATCGACGTTACTTCATGTATTTGCAGTCTTCTTGTTCTTGATTTTAGCATCCATGTTTTTGATTGGTTCTTTATGAGATGGTTCTTTAAAGCGGACTACTTTGCTTGCAGCGATTGATGAATTGAGTTTATTACTGAAAGAAAACATGTCAGTGAAGTTGAATGGTGATAGAAATCAAGATGCAGCTATTGAGGAACCATATGCTACTTCTTCTTTCAGAAATTTACTTCTGTACAATGCAGGTTTCTTTTCATTATTTTTTTTCTCAAGAGAATCTCATTTGTTCAATATATGATTTTTCCTTCTCCTGCTCTACAAAACGGTAGCCTAATTATGATATGTGGTATTTTAATTTCTAGCAGTATGGTATATATTTTGAATGGTTAATATGAACATGAGATCTTATAAAAATGGTGGATCACCAACCGATTTATTATACAAAAAAAAAAAAATGCTTTCATTATTTATCAAACTACTTGAAATGGAAATATATTGATAAATTATAGATATTTGAGGACATGCAATTAAATGGTAGAGCTTTTTGTTTTTCTTTGTTTAAGTTGCTATGTTGAATCAATCAATCTTTTTTGTAATACATAAAACTGAATTAGTTTTATTTCAAGGGAATTATCCGCCCCTTATCTCGGGTAAAGCTATAATTTTCTCTGTTGCAATGCATAAAGCAGAAGCAGATATTGGTTTAACTAAGATTTATGTGACGCATGAAGTGAAAGGTAGAACAAGCTAGTGTTCTGGCTAAAGAATATGTAGTTCTAACTGATCCGATCAAGGCTGCAGTCTTATGAGAAGATCAGTAGTCCTTTATGTTTGTGGGGAACAATTTGGTAAGATTTTTTTTCTAATATTGATTGCGAAAAGGACCAAAATGGTCTCTCAACTCTTTGTGAGGGATCAAAATGGTTCCAATTCTTTCTTTTGAGGGGCCAGTTTGGTCTCTCAACTCTTTTAGAAGGGACTTTTTTTGGTTATAACATCAAATTGGGGTTAATGTTATTAAATCAAGAGGTAGTTTGGTCTTTTTTTTTAAAAAATTATTTATTAGTTGAAAGCAATAGACATAACTAGTCAATGTTTTATAGGACATTTGAATTAAAAAATCAAATTAATAAAAATAATATAAATTATACTTAAGCTGTGATAAAAAAGATTAGAGTTGGGAATTACATTTTTTTTTCAGTTATTCGAATTTTTATTGAAAATATAAAAATGTGGTCCAAGTAGGCATCCTTGCTTTCAGTACTCATGTGATCTAGTCGACCAACGTGAGGTCATGAGCTCGACCCCTCCATGGTTCATTTGGGATAGTCTGGCTTGTCTATGTAGTATATTTAACCGAAGTTTTTGCCAAAACCAGTTGATGATGGCTAAAATACAATTCTTTGAGCTGGTTTTGAACTGTTTCTGATCGTAACCAATACTGAATGGCTGAAACGGTTCAGTTTACGGTGAAACTTGTAAGTACAGTTCATAGTTATGATTTTAATTGTCAAGAGGGTGGTTAGGAATTGTTATATGTATATTTTTAAATTATTAGCTAGTCTCTATATTGTACCAAGATGGAAGTTTGAACATTGCCTATGGTTTTATCTCAAAGCCCTATGTTGTTATCGTAGCTCTGTTATCGTATCCAGAGCTAAATTTTTATGAAAATATTTTGACATGTCTTGCTTGCTGTTATTTTTTGTGATTTTCGCAACAATGTTTTTTTTGCCTATTTTGCCTATTGAAGAGTTATTGGTTTGGAAATAGGAAAAGCAGAAATTCTTTGCTCCAATCTTCTAGTATTTTCATGGGAATAAATTTTGTATCTGTAATGTTAGCAGTAACATGTGAAGGTACTTCTCCTTCAGTTATTGCTGTGAAACAACGTAGAAATTGCACGTAGAAATTTATAACGATTGAATTAGGCGTCACAACTTAAACTTAATGTTTCACTTTGAAAAGAATTTACGAGTTTAAAATTGTTTAAATTGATATGGCAAGTAACCACACGATCGAAGAACAAGATCTCAAAATAATATCAAGAATATAATGAAAATAAATAGTGCAACAAACAAACAATCCACCACGTAACAAACAGAGAAGTCACCTCGAGTTTCCCTCACTCATACTCTTTAAGGGTTAGCGGAAGAAAAATCGTCACAATCCGGAAGATGCCACCACAAAGGAGAGGAAGCCGGGGTAGAGATCCAACGAAAGTTAGCCGGAGGAGGGGCTATGTGTAGACGATCGGTGATCCACCAATGTCTGGAGGGAAGGTGCTTGACTTTTCTTGCAAGAGAGCTCATGTGATGAGAGGAATTCCAAGAAGGTGGGCAAGCAAGAGGACCAGCCAAGTGTGGAGAGAATTAGGGTTTGTGGGGTCTAGGTTTGGGGTTATTGAAAGAGAATTAAATCTGAAATTAATTTCAGATTTAATGAAATGAGGAGGGAAAAGAATTTGAAATTCAAATTCAAGTTCAAATATGAGTTGGGGGACTTAGGGTTATTAAATCATCTTTAAAATTAATTACCAAGGAGGGTAACCAATTGAGAGAATTAAATTAGAGTGGAGGGAAGGATTCAAATTCAAATTTTGAATTAAAAAATTTGGAGAATGGGGAGGGGGGTCGGCGGTATGGATGAGGGTGGGGGTAATTGGGAGGGGAGTTAATGCTTCATAATTCCTTGGTTCACGTTAGGAAAAAGGATAAATAATTCAAATCTAATTTAATATTAAATTAGACTCAAATTGAAAATTTTCCTAATTTGAAAAGATCGACTAATTTAGGAAAGTATTTGAAATTCGAATTTGAATTTCAAATTAGATTAAATTATCTCCTGAAATAAGTGGGCTAATTAAGGTAATTATTAATGATGATTTAATCATCATCAAGAGGGCAAGGGTGAGGTGGCCAACGGTGGAGCAAGGGGATGGGGGGAAAAAGTGGCGGCTTGTAGGTTAATTAAGTGGTGGGGAGGGGCCGGCGGGCTAGAGGGTGGGTGTGAGTGGCCGACGGGTGGTGGGTGGGGTGGAGTTGGTCGGCGGCTTAGGAGGAGAGGAGATAGCCGGCGGTGGGACTAGGGGAAAGGGAAGAGAAAGAGAAAACATAAGACTAACCACGAGTCCTGGCTCCTACCGGCGGCTGGTGGGTGATACTTGGCCCTATCCTAGGGATCACTTCTCTCAAGAATTCACAAAGAGATTTAATAGCAAAAATCTAAAATTTCATTCATCAAAATCATCATCCAAATAGAAGACCAAGGATCCAATATATAGGCCCTCATAGAGAAAGAAAAGAAATGACTAAAATGCCCATAGGGCTACAACTCAACTCACACAGAAACAAGGGTACAAACGTAAATAAAGAAAATCTGAACTAATACATAAAATATCAAATATATAAGCTCCTCATCATAGCCGTTGATCTACGATGCTTCCGGCGGTAGACATTCTGGAATCTCCTACTGATGTCCTCATCAGTTATTCTGCCCCGTTTTCTAGAAGTTTATTTCTATGTGTTTAGTCAACTTGAGAATTGATAACTGCTCAAATGGTTGTTTAAGTCTTACATATTGTATCTATAATTTGTGTTCGCTTCACACTATTTATGTGTATGTAGATTAGTTTAAGCCACAAGAAAATTTTGCATTATTGTTGTGGCACAAAATTCCGCTTGAAATCAATTTTCTATTTGGCAGGTGGAACGGATGCTATTATGCTTTTTTATTTTGTATGACTATTAACATGGATGATTGTTAGTAACGATCCTCTTACTTGCCTTTATTTGAGCTTACAGGATGCTTATCAGTAGATGAAAATGGAGGCCGCATATTCTTATCCGACAGCAACCATCATAGGATTATCATAACTGATCGTGATGGCAGGATTTTGGATTCGGTAAGGAAATGTTTCTTGATGCATGGTTCATATTCATATGATACATAACATTACTATTTTTGTGGTTACCAGGTTTAGGAAGCTGGTTTTACAAAGCTTCATTTGCAGAAGTTTTTTTTTTTTTTGTGGTTTCAGCAATTCTGGTCTCTGGGCCAGTTCTTAATTCAATTTTAATTTATGATATTCATAAATGCTTGGTAAAAGTTAATATTGCTTAAAAAGATTTTCCGCTACTATATTGTCACAATCCGGCCTAGAGACTCGAATTAATAGAAACAAACGATCGGACAATTAATTAAATTTATATTTGCTAAAACTATCCAATAACAACAACAAGCCTTTATCTCACTACGTGGGGTTGGCTTCATGAATCCTTTTTCTCCATTGTGTTATGTTAAAAGTCAAATTCTCGTTTAAATCTAATAAAGAAATATCATTTCTAATATTTTCTAACCAAATCTTTTTAAGTCTACCTCTACCTTTCTTAACATAAGTCAAATCTAATACCTCTATTTTCCTAACCGGGTCATCAGAAGGACGACGTTTTATGTGACCAAACCATCTAAGGCGACTCTCTCTAATCTTATTTTCAACTGGAGCTACTCCAACTTTTTCACGTATATGCTCATTTCGTATCCTATCTCTAAAGGTAAAGCCACTCATCCACCTGAGCATCCTCATCTCTGCAACGCTTAATTTAGTATTATGCTTCTCTTTTAATGGGCAACATTCGATACCATAAAGCATTGCAAGTCTCACCACCATCTTATAGAATTTTTTCTTAAGTTTGAGGGGGACTTTTCAATCACACAACAAGCCCGAAGCACTCAACTTCAACCATCCAATTTGAATTCTGCTGATAATATACCCATCTATTTCACCAACACTTTGAACAATAGATCCAAGATATCTAGAACGTGTACTCTTATTAATGACTTGATCGCCCAAAGTCACAATACTCTCACTAGGTCTATTACTACTAAAATTACACTCTATATATTCAGTTTTAGATCTACTAATGTAGGCAAGAAAATTTGCCTACAAATATAAAATTTGCAAGTCTTCCAAAATTGACCTATTTCAAACCAAATATACCGAAAAAATGACTAATAGGACGACTTAACGACAAAACTACAAATTATAAATGATATGATAACAAAAACACGTTAAAAGACACTTAAACACCTAATACATTGATAATAAGATAAATGGAGCAGCCAAGCAAAAATATCACACACACACACATAAAAGGGGCAGCCAAACATCCCAAAGTACCCTTAATTAATTCATCAAAATAAGGGAACTTACATGCCTGCATTTAATCCAGAAACAACACAAAAAAAAAACCACATAGAAAACCCAAAAGACAGCTAAGGTGGAACCGAAACAGCAGCCAAAGGGAGCCATAACAACACCCGAAAAGGCCACACAAAAAATAGGGAAAAGCAGCCATGGGAAAAGCAGCAAGGGGTGGAACCGAAGGGGCAGAGCAGCCACGGGACAAGAAGCCACAGAAGGAACTGAAGGGGCAGCACATGAAACGGAATAGGCAGGCAGGAGAGGGGAGGAACCAGCCACGGGATGAGCCAGGCAGGGGGAAAATTCGAAGGGCCAAGGAAGGGGAAAGGAAGCCATGGAAAGGGGAGCTAGGTGGGGAAACCAAAGAGCCATTAGAGAGAGAAGAAGAGGGGGGGATGAATCTAATTTGACATTAAATACAATAATGAGCTGATTAAGTAGTGACTAAGCATTTATGAGCTAATTTTTAGTAGATGACTAAACAGACTCACCAAAATAAAACCCAAAATATTTTGACCCCCCCTGCCTACATCGTCTACTCAAGCAAAAGTATCCTCAATAAAAAATTTAAAGAGCCATTAAAACCTCAAAACAATTTGAAATAAAATTATATAAATACCTTTCATTTGGAGCATCTCGCCTATGGTACACATTTTTATCTCTTCTATTCGTTTTATTCTTTGAATAATACCTGTTCATTTATAATTTTAGGAGTTAGCCATAAAAGAACTAGTGAGTAAATCATATATTTAAATTACAATAGCACAAGGCCTTTGAAACAATATGCATGCTTAGTTCCAAATAGAAAATAATTCTGTTTAAATTAATTTCAAACATGACCATCAACATTGTACATCTATCATTATCATATCTTTATCTTTATCTTCATCCTTTCTCGGAAATGATAAGTCACAAGAGTCACCATCTAAAATAGTACTAATGAAGGTACTTCTTTTTATTTCCTTTTCATTTTCCATAAACTTTTCCATTTTCATGTACAAATACATTGATCCCCAGTTAGTACCATAAGGGGGTGTACTCCATCAGTTAACATGTACATACAAGCATTTCTATATAATCATTTCATTCATTTATCATTCAATGACTTTCTATAGTGCATATTCTAAATAATCATGCTAACCATCATTTAATTCAATATGAAAGTTAAAAAGAAAACAATGCTAGAATTTTACAATAATCATTAACTATCCAATATCAATTAATTCAATGAACTTAAATTAAAGTCAATGAACTTAAATTAAAGTCAATTAACTTGAATTAAAGAAAACATCATCATTACTATAAAATAGAAGCATGAGTATTCACCTCTCTTTTTTTTTTTTAAGCATGAGTATTCACCTTGATTCTAGATATCTTGTCACTTTATTCTTGCTCCTTACTTCGACGTTGACAGATTTAATGCCTATATATAAAGATCTCGTTGTTAATATTTAATTCATAAATTGCTCTTAATTTCTCTAACATTTTTTTTTAAATTTCAAATTAAAATCTTAAATCTTATTGATTAAAATTGCTTTCACTCTCTCTAATTAACTAGATAATTTTCTAATTAAAATTGAATTTTAAAACAATATTCTCTTTATTATGTTATTTGGGATTTACTATATAATTAATTTTCTTAATTAAAATCTATATTTTATTTAACTCATAATTTCTCATTTTAAATACCAATTTATCTTATTTTATTACAAATTTCTAATTTAAAATTTCTTCTCTTTATTTAATTTTTTAAAATATATTCTATGTCATTTATCCTTAGTTCATAAATTCATTATTCTTCTAAATATAATTTATTGTAATAACATAAATTTAATTTATCCTATCTAATTTAAAATCTCATATATAACATAAATTTAGAGTGAACTTCCTTTAAAAAATTTACTAATATATCTTTTAAAAATTCATAAATTTTAAGGTATTAGATTAAATCTAAGGTTTATTTTAGAAAATTTATTAACATGCTAATTAAATAGTTTCTTTTTAATCATTTTAAATTTTATTTAAAATTACTTTATAATAAATTATTTTTATTTACTATTTATAAGATTTATCTCTCTTTTTAAATGATAACCATACCTTTCCAACCCGAGTGTCGAACTTTACCCGTACTCGCCCCCAACTCTTCGCTCAAGCCTTCTCCCTCGATCGCTGCTCAAACCTTCGACCACTCCTCTAACTTGCATGAAGTCTCCCTCTTTCTCTCGGTCAGCCTTTATTCGTTCCTTTTCGTTCATGGTCTCTTCTATTCGTGTGGTTCAAATGAAGTGAGCGAATTGGAGTTATTTCCCACGAGGAGTCGTTCCCTTTCGCATTTGAACGTGTTTCTGATGTGAAACAACCAATGGAATTGCAGGATCTTATTAAGAAATTTGTTTCCGCAATGAAATTATAACATTAATGATTCACTAAGTTAGGATTTTTCAGTTTTCGTAGTTATAGACTTGCTTCTAGCATGCGGTTACACGTTAGAGGGTTGGAGGCCGGCGGCTAGATGGCCGGCCGGCGGGTGGGGAAAATATCCGGCGGCTTGGCGGCCCAAGGAGGCCAGCGGCGAAGGTGGGAGGGGCTCGGGTTTTCCACAAGAAGCTTGAGGGTGGTGAGGCCGGCGGTGGGAGGTTTAGGAGGGGGAAATTGATGCAAGGGATGAAAAAGAAATTGAAGAACCGCGAACCTTGGAATCCACCAGATTGACGGGTATTTCTCTCACCCATTAAGGGTTTCTCCTCTCAAGAACTCACAAAGAGATATAGCAAGAAAGTGGAATTCTGATTCATAATCATCATTCCAAAATATAATACAAAGACTAGGCCTTCATATATAGGCCTCCAAAGCATAAAATGTAAAAGACACAAATGCCCTCATGCTACAACATGACACAAATCCCTCATAGGGGTACAAATGGAAAACTGAAAAATAAATAAAAGAGATGCACTAAAACACATAAAAAAAAACTATGAATCGTAGCCGTCGATCTACGATCCTGCCAATGTCGAAATGTACGGTGGATGTCCTCATCAGTTTCATTGCTCATTCACATGATCCGAACCTGCCTGCTACGCTCGCACTCGCTTGCGGCTTGTTTGTTCACTCGCTATTGCTTGCCCGCTATTTGATTAGGGTATGGTTTTTTGGTGGACTGATTTTTGGGTGAAGTTTTGTGGTTCTATAGGTGTTTGGGCTCTAGTCGACGACTAGAGAATTGGGAGAGCCGGATCCTCCTCTTCAATTGAGGATCCTATTGTATATTTACTGTTTTCTGCATTTTCCATCCATAAAGATTGTGAGTGTTGTCCTTCCAAATTGTGTGATTACTGTCCGCTGAGTTTTACTTGAACTATATCTGTTGTCTATCAGTTTTCTATTACATTCAACACGAATCTTGTGATGCTAAATCTGAACTTTGTTTTCTTCATGTTAAATAGTCAACTCCGTCAATCTTTGTTGCCAGAATTACCAAAACTAAGTTTGTTGTCGCATGGGTTCAGAATTTCCTAATCTCAAGATTGTTAAGTTATTCTTAGACAACTTATAAGTTGACGCCTATGTATAATGTATTGATTCACCTTGGATCTATAAAATTTTGGAATGGAGGATGCAACTTGTCAAAGTTTATTTGCAATGCAAATACGATGAAAATGATGCCATAAATATATATTGGATTATTTGTTGTGAACAAGAGCAAAGGATGATTTGTCATTTTGTGATAAGCTTAAATAATGATGATGTCTTTGTTTGATGGTTTATTTGAAGGTTTAGCTAAACCTGCCATTAAAGCTATATGTGGCCTTTTAAGAGTAATTAACATTGGAGGACTTGTAAACCTTACCATTTGCTTTTGGCATGATGTTGATGATTGTGAAGTCTTGCGAGTGAGCTTGAAATAAATTTTAGAGGGTATTTCAAAGCATCATCCTAGTGTCTCATATTCAACATTTAGTGGTTTGATGTTTCAAAATTTTGAGAATGCAAAAGATTACTGAAGAATTTTCAAAAACTATTTTTCTTTCTAAGAAGAATTACCCTAAATACGTTTTGCATAAATGAATAAATATTATTTTACAGATTGGCTCTTCCCCAGGATTTGTGGATGCTGATTTTGAATCGGCAAAGTTATGGCGTCCAGCTGCATCTTTTTATAATGTTTCTACTGGGTACTTGTTCTTTGTGGATTCTGAGGTACAGGCTAATACCGTCTTAATGATTTTCAACCAAATATTATTTACTGATATCTTTCTTAAATGGGATTCATTAGTAGCTGTGGCTACATGTTTATTTGAAGATGACTCATATCATGTAAAATAATTTCTTTAGAAGTGGCAACAGCTAAAAATCTGCAAAAAACATTTAATATTCTGCCATGATTATCATTTATACAATTTTTTTAACCAAATTATATGTTCTGCCTATTTACAGAATGTTTGTATTTTGCCTACTAGAAGTTACAACATAATATTTCTTCTGCCATTATGAAGTTTCTGTGCTTATGTGCTACCTTATTCTCGCCTACCCTTTTTGAAAAATGCATTGGTCCCCATTATTTTTTATGGTTGATTTAAGATTAAATTGTAAGGCATGTATTGGGATGTGTGTAAGGTTTTTTTTTTTGTTTGCGTGTGCATGCATGCATTTCATTGGTTATTTGCATATAGGTGCACTGTGCCTCTCTTTTATTTGCTAAAAATATAAAATTTGCCATAATGCTTTAAGTCTTGTAGCTTTGGAGAACACGTTTCTATAACAGGACTGTTCTTCGATGAATGGAAACTAAATTGTTTTTAGCAAGCTGGATGAAAACCAGAATAGAAACTGTTGTGACAATTGAGATTTTCAATAGAAGTTTTAAATTCAAGCTATTCTCTTTGTCACATTTGTTTATCTAATGAACTTCATGTTTTTTTTTTTTTTTAACAAATGACTTTAGCTGATGAGATTCATGTACCAATTTTATTTTCTGGTCTCAAAAGTTTATGTTTAGGTTCAACCACTGCTTATCTAAGGTACGAATTCTGAAGGTTTTCCTCCTCTCATTCACAAAGTGCTCCTTATTCTTATTGTTATGTGCTCAGACAATCAGTCATGCTTCTTGTTATTGTCAAATAGATTTTGTTTTGGCCTTTGTGACCATTTACGGTTCTGAAATAATATTTTTGGGCAAAATAAGATTCATTTCCACAGTACCTCAGCATGAATTCATTTTATTTTCCTCATAGAACAATGCAATCAGGAGAGCTGATATGGAAAGAAGGTTGGTGGAAACTATGTACCCTATTCCAAAATCTAGTGGTATTTGGGACCATATCTCGGTTGTGTGGAACTGGATCTTGAATTATTCTGGGTTTGCAAAAGATAGTTCAAAAACAGAGGAACCTGGTTTTGATTCAATCTCTTCTCCCTGGCATATGTTGAAGGCAGAGGATGATGAATTCATAATTATAAGCCGCAGGTAATCTGCGACCACCTCTCTATCCTTTTCTTGCCTCTCCAGTTCTTGTTTCTCGCAATACAATTTGTTGTGATTCCGTTCTTAAATCTTCACGATAAAGGCTTTTTCTTCTAGCAGCGCTTTTATTATGCCATAAAATTGAATCTCTTCAGTGTTGCTCTGGAATGCCAATTACTAGCTTTGCTCATGTTTGCCATTATGGACCTACAAACTTCATTCTTTGATTAGAATCATAATTGTTTAAATACAGAATATGCAAATTTTTCTTGTCATTGATGAAGCATTTTCCTTACAAAAATATGGTTGCTCATGGAGGACAAGTTAATGAGGATAAAACAAAGTTTGGTTGTCAAGTTGACATCTTAATACAAAGTCTTAATTTTTTTTTATTACTAATTCTTGACCGAGGCAATTGTCGTCTCTTAAGTTCAGGTCCCGGATTTGCTGAAAGAGTTATGGTGATTCTACAAGCTTAATTTTTTTATCTACATCTTTAATACACTTCACTTGAACTAAGTTCTTACTTCTCCTATATTTTTGATAACTTATATATACATCTTTCATCCTCCTCAGTATCTATTCTATTATATAAATATAAAATCTAGGAGTTTTAACAATGTAAGGAGTAATTTAAATCCCCTATTTAATCTTGTCGTCTACTTATATCTCGTAAATCCTGCACGATAACATAAGAATTTGCTGTTGGTCTCATCCTAAAAAAGCAACAAAACTAAACCTAATCTATGCACGAGCTCGCTCACACATTCTTTTATCTTGTGAAACTAACTCAAGAAGCGAGCCACTATTCTAAATGGCATTTTAAAGGACTTAGAATTATCCCGAATGAAAACTCAAATAAATTTAAATGGTTGAAATGAACGAAGCTGCACCTCATATTATATGTGGAAATTTGATGCTGGTCCCTCAGAGTAAAATGCAAACATATAAAGATAAAAATTCACTCCTTGAAGTACCTCTAAAGATTCTAACTCAACTTTTGTGCCATTCAGATTCACAATATGTACTCGCAAGTGGATAGAAGGTGAAAGGCTATCTTTTAAAATTAAAAATGAAACTTTACACATATTTTTTATGATAAACATTTATGTAATAAATCAAGATCTAAATATCTTAAATTATGCGTGCATTATACTATTATAGCATAATTTTCAAATTCAAGTGTGATGCCTCAAGAAGCATGAAACTGCCTCAAAGAATCGTGCCACTATTCTAAAATCATGCAAATGAGTTATATCAATCTGTCAAGAAAAAGGTGTTCAAGCACACTGGAAATGCATGCACAAATACATAAAAAAGCATGCAACCTCTCTGAACTCTTTAAATTTTTTTGAAAACAAGCTTCTCTATATATGTTCTAACAAATGTGTCAATTGTTTGAATACAAAGTTTAAGAATGTTGCATGAACCAAAACTAAATTGAATCCAAACTTCCCTCTTTGAGAAGCATGCAACTATGCAAGCATCCAAAATGCGGTTATGTGACTGTTTTAAAAAAATTTCACAGGTTTTATTTTAAAAAGTCAAACTCATCATGTATGATGCTCTCAAACAGGTAGGACCCACATTGCAAGTCTAATTGTCCTCGCCAAATGATACGACATATAAAATATTATGAATGGGCCCTTTGATTAGGTGGTTTAGTTGTAAAATGATTTTATTAAATTGCAGTCATTGTCAGAGCTCGTAAATTTTCCGATAGCTTAAACACCCTTGAGTTATAAATCATAAGACTAGCATTTGATAGGGCACAAACCTTTTGTCAACTAAGAGAGAGAGAGAGAGAGAGAGATGTGAAACAAAATAGGAATTGCTTTAGAAATTTATAAAAACTTGATTTAATCTCACTAAAATAAACTAATGTTTCACCAGATGAGATTTTAGGAATTTAAGAATATCAATATTGTTATGGCTATAGTGCCGGAGCTAGAAATTTTTCATAGAAGGAGCCTAATTTTTTTCATGTGGACTTGGGACCATCATAGACAGTTTTAAATTTTTTTTAATAAACTATTAAATATAAGATGAAAAATACTTACAATCTAATCATTGACTCAAAATATAGAATTCGTAATCAAATTAGACTAATTCTTAAGATTAAATAAGCAAATTTTGTTCATGTCGTGGTTCTTAACATAAAATTGATCCTCTTGGCCTAAAGGTAATCACAAGAACATGAATTTGTAACTAGCATAATTCATTACATGAAACAAACAAACTACTATTAGCAAACTCATCAGCCTTACCAACATTTTTATTTTATTTACTTCATGAATTCCTTTCCATTTATTCTTATCAAAAGATACCATATGCAGACTTTTCTGTTGAGTTCATTCAATTTCAACAACTAGTCAAACACATAATTTTTTTTTAATTTCATTATAATAATTCTTTCCATACAACACTAAGAGGGTTTTTTTTTTTTAAATTTCATTTCACTACAAGTGCAGCCAAACAGAAAGAGAAAAATCATACAATTAGCAAAATTTCTATCTTCTCCGTCTTTAGAGAAGAATATCGGAATTTGTTCCACGGCATAACCACATTAACACCAAATATGTCTCTCTTGAACGCAGTGTCTAGAAAGACAATGTCGTTGAAATCAGTTGAAAAGAGAGAGAAGCTAACCATTTGGCCGTGGAAAAGTCCCAGTTTCGTCGCCAGCAAGGTTGAGATAAAGTTGTTAAGTCTCGTCCGACATCTCATCGACTTCATTGGAGCTCGATGAATCATGCCCTGAAGGACCCACAACTCCCACCTATGCGCAGCACTTGATATCCATCATTGGCGTCGTCGCCTCATCCGCAACCTGCTCGACAACAGAACGGAGAGTAGGTAATGGCTTTTTGAAGGCGTCGCCAACCTCGGAGTTCCAAATGCAGAGGAAGAAGTCAGTTTCAGTCTTGCCAGCGGGGAGAGTCGTCCGCGGGTTCAGACTTGATGGGGGCATAGGATGTGGAGGAGAAGAGGATGGATTTCTGGTAGAGGCGGGCTTCGGCTTCAAGGCAGGCGCTTTCCATTTTTTCCGTGGGGGGGGGGGTGCACGTGCCCCCTCCTAAATCCACCACTGGTTATGGAGTAGAATAACAAAGAACGTAAAATATCTTCAATCATAAAGCATAAACTTAAATGCTGTAAACTTTAAATCCACCACTTAACCGTTAGAAAAGTCACATTGAGTTTCCCTCACTCATGCTCTTTGAAAGGTTTTAGCGGAAGGAGGATCTCAACAATCTTAATGATGCCACCAAAAGGGAAGTCCATGAAAAGTTAGTCGGAGGGGAAGACACGGGTGGATGGCCGATGATTCGTCAATGTCCGGCGGGTAGATGTTCTTCGATAGAAGATGTCAATGTGAATAGGATGCGATCGACGTAGGCATTGACGGTGTCGTCAACGTCCAGTTGAGGTCGAAGAAAGGGGATTGTAGAATATCCACTAAGCCTTGGTGGTTATAGAAGAATCCGTGGCCACGCTCGGGATCAACCATGCACTAGTAAGAAGGTGGGGAAGGGATGATTGTCTTCTTCTTCTCTTGGAATATAACTCATGAGAGTAGGAAATCCAAAAGAGAGAAAGGGGGAGAGAGGGTCGGCAAAGATAGGGGAGGGGCTTGCTTTATGAAGTTAGGGTTAGGGTTTGGAGTATGGAAATGCAACAAAAAATCTGAATTTAATTTCAGATTTAGTTTGACTAGGAAAGGGGAATTGAAATTTGAAATTTGACTTTCAAATTCAAGTCATGGGGTAATTGAAGTAGAGATAGAGGAGATAGGGCTAAGGGTGGGCTGGCGGCATGCATGGGGAATAAAGGGGATTGGGAGGGAATTAAAAGCTTCCTAAATTATTATCTTACTTCAGGAATAAGATAATGAAATCAAATCTAATTTAAAATTAAATATAGGAACTTTCCTAATTTAGCTTTTGTTAATTTAGTAAAGTATTTGAAATTCAAATTTGAAATTCAAATTGAATTAAATATTTCCCAAATTATTTAGACTAATTTAGGTAGGTAGTATGATGATGGAAATCATCATCAAGAGGGGATAGGAGGATGTGGCCGGTGGCTAGGAGGGGTGGTAGGGAAGAGGGGCCGGTGGTTGTGGGGGCTTGGTCGGCGGCTATGGAAGGGAGAGGGGCTACGGGAGCCGGCCGGTAGGAGGAGGGACAGACGGGGCTTGGGCCAGCGGCTAGGTGGAGGAGGCGGGGGCTTGGGACTGTCGGCTTGAAGAAAGGGGAAGGAGACGAACCACAAGCCCGGACACTTCCTGTGGTTGTTGGGTGTTGCTTTTGCCCTCTTCTTGGAACTTCACCACTCAAGAACTCACAAGCTCGAGAGAAGAAAATCAAATTTTTTTTCATTAATCAGTCATTGACCCTAATACAAGACTAAATACCTCATATATAGGCCTCAGAGAGAAAAGAAAAAAAATTGACTGAAATGACCTTAGGGCTACAACTCAATACAATAAACAAGTAAGGGTACAATCGTCAAATTGAAATAAAATAAACTAATGCATGAAATATATCAAAAATAAAGACTCCTAATCGTTGCCGTCGATCTATGATGTCTCCGGTGATAGACATTCCGAAATCTCCTGCTGATGTCCTCATTAGAGAGAGAGAGAGAGAGAGAGAGAGAGAGAGAGAGAGATTATTCTTCTTTGTAATTACTCCACTTTTTTGATGCACCGACACGACACGGTGACTCAGACATGACATGATATGGACATGGGATACATCTATCATTGAAAATATAGGACATAGATATGACGCGGACACAACATTATAATTTTTAAATGTTGCATAGAAATTAAGAATGCATCATATTAGAAATGTTTTTTTTTTTTGGTTATATGAATAGGTTTAAACAAGAGTGATTTTGTCAATGGATTCTCACATTTCGCTCAAGCAATTAATTAAAAAGAAACATCAATTTAAAATGGATGCCATTTAGACATTAAACTAAAACTCCTATCATTCCTATTTGGATTTGTTTTGCTAATTTGTAGATTCACTTTATGAATATTCAAACTTTTATTGATATAAAAACAATATTTAGGAGTCCTTAAAATTAATCTAGCTATGGCTTCTTACCTAAGTCATTGATTGCTAGGATTCTAATTGAGATAGATATCATTGGAAAAAATGAAAAAAAAATTGCATTCACAATGTGAAATTTTATTTGTGAATATTCTCTATTTCGTTCACATTGCAAAAAGGCATAAACATGAAACTATTTAATGTTCCAAATTGCAACTATATCTTAGAAGAATTCTAAACATACTAACAATAAGATAAAATGCCCTCTAACCTTCAAGGCTTCAGCACAGCGTTGTTGCCTTCACGTGACTTCGAACAAGAAAAAAAAACCGCAGCCTCTTACCCTTGGCTCGTTAGATGCAAGCCGCAATCGGTGTTGTCGGTCTCACCATATGCAGAGATCAAGAGAGCATAAGTGATGGAGTAGTTGAGGTCTTGCGTAGTTCTTCATATGCGTTGTCGGTGTCACATGTAGCAGCCAATGATGGAGAGAGCGAAGGAGTGACGGGCGCGAAAGAGAGCCTTAGATGAGTCTAGCAAAGGATTGATGGGCGAACGAGATTGCTTTTACATTATTAATATAAATTTGATTTAATAAATCAATTGATTAATAAATTATAATTTTAAAACATTATATTTTATATGTTTTTATAAATATAGGGATTGGCATGCCGGACACTGCCCGATTTTAATTAAATATTATTTTAATTAGACACGCTCTCGTCGTGTCCAACACGTGTCACAGCCATTTAACCATGTGTCTGTGTCCGACACTATATACTTATTATGTAAGGTGTGTCGGTGCATTATAGCGTCACTTAGACTCGGTATTTATGTCTGGTTTGAGAGAGAACTTCGCTTAAATTTTTTTCTTTGTGAATATCTGTCTGGAAAATTCCACTTATATGACTTAATTTTGAACCGGATATTAGTTTTTCAGTAGCATGGACCATGAGCATGACAACTGGGAAGCTCAAGAAGGTTATCAGAGGTTTGCTCATATCTGGTCTTGATCCAACTCCTCTTGCTTCATGCTAATTATTATTTCCGTTTTGAAGGATTCCAAAACATCTTTGAGAGCTATGGAAACTTGATAGAGGAGAAGCTTTCGTGCTTGAGGGATGCTAATGTTGTTTCTCTACAGAAGTTTAGCATATCGGTTTCTTCAGAAAAGCTTCCCTATGCTGGTTTGATGTCATCAGTTGGGAATTTTCATGATGACATTATTACCTATGATGCAGGTGCTTGACTTCATCTACACAACTCTTGGATATCCCCACATGTTTTTCAATTTGAATTAAGAATACTGATATGAAGTTATTTTCCTTTTTGTGAAGTTGGTCAGAGTCTGCTAAAATATAACAGGGAATCTATGGGTTTTTCTCATATTCATTTCTCAAATGCGGGCATCCTCGGTGTGCCATATTGGTTAAGCTGCCCTATTGAAAGAGTTTTCAATAGGTGGGTTCAAAATAATTTATTAGTATTTCCATTTAGTGGCGGAAGTCGTTTATGTAGCTTATAGTCAAGCTAATTTTTATTTTATTTTATTATGCAGTGGTAACTGTATCAGACTATCAATTGGACAGGTCCATAACTTCAGTGTGCTTCCTGGTATTTAATAATACTTTTCTGTCTCTCATTGTATATAAGTTGAATATTATATTGATTCTCACTATTTTTTTTCTTCATAATATTTTTTATTGCGATGTCAAAATTTGCTTGCGTTACTGCTTATTAACATGGCTGCAAAATATTTTTATAATTTTTTATCTGCAAGCAAAATTAAGTCCATATATGGGATATTCATCCTTGTCTATCTTCGATCTCTTTTCTTTAATGAGAGCTACTTATGTTATTAATATAATATAATCATTTCCCTTTAGTCTATGTAGTTCAACTACACATTCATCTCGATATTCATTTCATCTATGCTCAGTTTGTCTATTAATGATTTTTTATTACATATATACTATATGTGGTCCTCTTTTATTGAGTTTATCTTTTAATACATAAAGCAACTTATAACCCGGATCTTTCTTATTAATATGGACAAAAACACGAATCATTTGATTCCTCTTCATCAACAAATATCCATGTTGTTATTGTTAAACTACAATTACATTTTAGTAGATATGAAAATGACAGTGAGGGATATAATTATGAGTAGATTTTGATGACTTAAAAAGCTCTGTTGGGGAGTTAAAAAAATGCACGGTTTAGAATTTATATAAAAATGAGAACCTTGGATATGTGGTGAAGCTTGTGTGGATAAAGTGTGAAGTGAGTTCATCAAGTATAGGAGGTAACAGTTTGTTGATTATAAGGTAGTAGAAAAGCAATGAGATGGTTTGGGTATGTAAAATGAAGAGCAGAAGATATTCGAACGGACTCAACAGGAGTGGTTTCTAGTAATTGCAAAGGATTTTGGCTAAATATTGATAGATTCATCTTCTAAATGAAAAAAAAAAGACCTGGATTAAGGCTTCGTTTGAGACGGTTTTTTTATTGCTTCTTAAAACTGCTTTCTAGTTTAAAAATTAAAATTTTTATACTAGAAAGCTTCGTTCAGAAGCATTAAGTAAGCCGTAGGCTTCTTTTGGAATGGTTTTCTTGTCGCTTTTTAAAGCAGCTTTTTAGTACAAAAATTTAATTTTTGAACTAAAAAGCTGCTTTAAAAAGCAATGAAAAAACTGTCCCAAATGAAGCTTAAATCTTTCTCTTAAAAACGAACAGTGAGGAAGGATGTCTTATTTTGCTGCTGGGCTACCTGATGTTTACGTTTTTTTTTTTTTTTTGGACTTCTTAATTCCATTTTTCATTTCGCATTCAGACTAAACTGATTTTTCTTGCAACATAGGAAGGTGCAATGTAAGGGTAAATGTTGATATACCAAAAGGAAGTGTACTAGCTGCACCACTGGATGAAAACTGCATCTGGCGTCAAGCAAGAGGATCTGCTGCTGAAGTTTCTGTATTAGAGGAAGGCGAATCACTTGAAGAGAAGGTTCCATAATTAAAAAATTTTAACTTTCATCTATAATAGCAAAGGGCTGATTCTTGCTTCCTGTGTTTTTCTTTAATTTGGCACTGTTCAAGGTCGGCGTTGCTCAGCAATGGTTTGATGAGTTGGATAATCTTGCCTTTACAAATGCTGGACTTGAAAGTCTGGAATCTAGTGGTGAAGTTGACAACAAATCTATAGATGAAAGTTTCCAAGATGCTGGGAAGGTTCATTTCAACTGTGCTGTTAATGTTAGTCCTGGTACTAGTGAGGTATGTTGCTGGACATTTTATATCGTCTTAGGGTCCCTTTATGGCAGCTTTTTTCGTAGATTTATTTTCCATATAGCCGTGAAAGCTCTTTTTCTAGTGTCACAACCCGGCCTGAAGGCTCGAATTAACGAGACAGGAACAGACAGTCTAATAGTTAATTAAATTTTTGTTTACTAATTATTTTTAATATATTGAAAAATACACTAAAACCTCAAATACATTAAAAGGATATTATAACTCTTTTGACAATTACCTCACTTGGAGTTACGCGCTTACAATACACATGTTCTCCTCTTCCACTCATTTAAGATCTTTGAATAATACATGTGTACATTTATAAATATGGAGTGAGTCAAAATACAAGCACATTATGTTTTAAAATTATAGTAATACAAAACCTTTGGAATAATATGCATGGTTGCTTGTAAACCATAATGTAATTTTATTTAATAACCTTTAAATATTGAAAATAACCATTGATCATATGTTATGCATATGTATATAACAATCATATCATGTATGAACATTTTCAGTAATTAATACAACAGTCATAGTATCAACGAAGGTGCTTTTATTTTCACTTCCTTTTCTAAAATCTCTTTCATTTCACATTCGTGGATATATTACGTCATCAATATAAAAGGTTATTCTCTATCATCAACATGGACATGCAATCATTTCTATATAATTATTTCATTCAAGAATTTTTTTATAGTACATATGCCTAATAATTATGTTGACTAATTCAATTTGATCATTTATTAAACTAACAATTTTCATTTGATTAAATGCAATTAGATTAGAGAAAATAACGTTATTATTGTAAAAAATAAGAATATGAGTATTCACCTTAAATATAAGTATTATGATACTTTACTTTTGCTTCAAACTCCAACATTGATAGAATTAACACCTATATGAAGACTTTACATATCTTTATTTTATTTTAAATGTAATCGCTTATTTAAAATATCATAATTTAAATAATCAACAATAATATGAATTTCTAAAAATTTAACTTCAATATTCTGAAATAAACAATATGTAGACCTAATACCAATTAAGCTTATTTGTTTTTTTTATACTAATCATTAAATAACATTTTTTTATACTATATAAACTAAATATATAAAAATTTTAATTAGAATCCCTTTCCTGTCCCAAACCAAGCGTTGAACCCTAGCCTTTGCTCTTGTTTGCCCCCACCCTCGTCGCTTAAACCCTCTTAATCCTCCTCCTTTGCATCTGGCTCGCTCGATGTCCTCCCCTGTTCTCTCTCTCTCTCTCTCTCTCTCTCTCTCTCTCTCCCCCCCTTTAAATAGACAAAGCTAGACGGAATGTACCCTTCTCTCGTGACTTCAAGCATCGGAAACAATCAGACTCTTCAGCCTCTTTGTTTTTGTCTTCCCTTCAGGCCAAGTGACATAATAGCCCTCTCGGCTCCCCTGTCTTCTTTGCCTACTCGAATGGGAACCCAGGTGATAAAATGAGTCATCCTTTCCGTCTTCGTGTGCACGATTCCTCGCCTGTTCAACTTCCGCGACTCCAAGCAATGGGATATTACACAGTTTATTTTTTTTATAGTAGTTACTCTGTTATTTGGCTATAACTTTTTACTATTTTTACGTTGAGAATTTTTTTTTTGGGATATTAAGGCCAATCAAGTCAAACTCATACTCAAATAACATACACAAAACTCAGAACCCAAGACTTCTTAATTGATAGTTAAAGCTCGCAACTAACAGATCAAGATGAGTTGCATAGAATAAACTTTTTTAACAGCTAGATCTGTTAGTGTTGCAGTTGTAAAAAAGTTCTTCAACTTTTTTGAAAACAAAGATCCATAATATCCGTATTATTAAAAAAAAAAAATCCTTCCAACAGTTTAGCATTAGCTTTATAAACAACAGATGCAACTGCCTAAAGGGTCCCTTATACTTCACTTATTATGCAAAATGCTGATCAAATATCTGCAATTCTGGCGCAGCTCATTGTTTCAGCAGCTCTTTATTTGAAGCCAAACCCAGCATTAAGTTTCAAGGAAGCGGCAAGTTTGCTGAATCCACAAAATCATGAAGATGGAATGCTAGAAAGAGAATCCTTCTATTTGTTTCTTCAAAAGTGTGAGAAAATTTCTGACATTATCTTCACAAAGCCATTGCATCTAAGAATAAAGTTGGACTGTGGAGATCACCCTACTGCTTCTACGTCTAAAGAAACCATCTTAACTGACACCAGATTAGAGGTCAATGTGATTTTAGACTAAGGCTTCGTTTAGGACGACTTTCTTACTGCTTCTTAAAGCGGGTTTCTAGTTAAAAAATTTTAATTTTTGTATTAAAAAACCGCTTTAAGAAGCAGGAAGAAAGCCGTCCCAAACAAAAGCTAAGAAGAATGGTTGGTTCACTTTAGGCACTTAAGGTTTTTGCGGCTTTTTTTACACTACTCGTCTTATATTTCTGAGGTGATTACAGAAGAGGTCTAGTTCTGGGTCTTGTTTATTGTGTATGCACCGTTTGAATAGGACATTTTGAAGATTAAAAGTTGTTTAATTGGAAGTTTAGCATATTTGTCCACAAATGTACAAACAAGTTAGTGATATTGTTTTTTAAACATCCGTTCTTTGTGATTTATGGAGCTTACATATCTTGTTCTACCTTTTACATAAAAAGGTCTTCAAAAGTCTTAAAATTTCTCTTCATTGATCTTTTAGGGTTGTCCTTTAACAAAAATACCTATTTGCCTCTTTCAGGCGAATATGTATATATTTTTTTGTAGTTCTTTTTCTTCTCGTCATCTTTTATCCTTCTAAATGATTATTTTTTGGTAGTATAAGGTTCCTAAATTATTAAATCTGGCTATTTTCATGTCTGCTAAATTGTCTTATTTTGATTATTATATAACGTTATTTGTTTACTGGAGTTTTTTCCGGTTGCTAAATTACATAGATTCTAGGATAATTTTCTTGTTATTTTGTAAAGCTGTTGTATATAGGAGTGTCAATATTTAACACAACTTGAAAATCCGACTCGAATCTGATCCGAAAATTCCGAGTTAGAGTCAACCTGGACTTGAAACGGGTCGGGTCCGGTCAACAAATCGTTCCGTTTCAAAACCGGGTCGAAAATCCGAAATTGACTTGTTTTTTATCTGAAAATCGAATGTTCACCTATTTTTTGACCTGAAAATATAATATTGACCCATTTTTCTGAATATTTAAAATCAAATCTAATCCAACTTAGGCTAGCCATCCCTTGCACAAGTAAAAGATGAAGGAGCCTAGCCCCATGATTCAGAATTTGAGCTAGGTGTGAATGCTACAGAACTTGTGGGGAACCCATAAAATTTATTCTTCAGTTTTCAATGGAACATTTCACAAGAAAAACAATGGTTTTGCTATAACTTCCATAAGCCTTATGAGCACTTAACAGCCTTCTCGAGGAAATACCGGATAAACTTACAGTTTGTTACGCTTAGAAGACATTAAAATGGATCAGAACCAAAAATAATAATATAAAAAAGGCTATAAACTCGTTAACTGAATCTGAAGTGCTGCACTGTCAAATAAACGCTCTTGCGTAAATTGAATAAATGTATTCATCTGAGTTAGCATAGTTTGCGCCAGAATTTCACATCATTGCCTTAATTCAACAATTGAGAGATGGGGTGTAAACAAGTCGAGTCGAGTTTAGGTTTTATTGAGCTCGACTCGTTAGTTAGAAAGCGAGCTCGAACTCGAGCTCGAGTTTGATAGGAGAGCTTGAGCTTGAGTTCGTCCCACTGTAAATGAGCTTGAGCAGGCTGTGAATTATGGGTAGGATTTTAAAATTTAGGCGGTATTTTGAAAACTTAGGCCGGGTTTTTAAAATTCAGTCGGGATTTTTAAAACTTAAGAAGGATTTTAAATAAAGATGCCATGTTTAACATTTAAATAAAATTTAAGTGATTCTTATTTATTTTTTTAATATTTAAATTTAAGTTATTTTTTTCTTATTTGAACTGGCTTTCGAGCTCACGAGCTGAGCTGACTCAAGCTCGTTTATTAAACTAGCTCGAGCTCGTCTCGTGAGCTTGTTAAGCTCGGTTCACGAGCCCATACAAGAGTCGAGCTCGAGCCGGTTCGGCTCACTTACACCCCTAATTAAGAGTACTGCCGAACTTTGATTCTGATTATGTGTTTGATTTGAAGCAAATACAATGCATGATAAAGTAATTGGGAGCTGTAGCTATTACTTTATTTGAGGCGATTGTTTTTGGATAATGATTCTATATATTTTTTATTCCTATTTCTTAAAAATAAATAAATAATAACACCAAATAAATAAATAAACTCATTATGTTTTGAATTCTCAAAGAAAGAGAAATAACACAACTCTCCTTGGCCTATTGGTTGAAAGCTTAGGCTTCCAACCAAGAGGTCCAAGGTTCGAGTCCATGTGTATGCGTTGTGTGTGTGAGTTTGCCTTAAATGGCCTAAATGTCCCAAAAAAAAAGAAAGAGAAATAGCACCGCCCGCGCCGTGATTCTTGCTTGGCGCTTACTCGTAGTCGTAGTCTACAGTTAACGAATGGCTAATAATGGTTAAGGATATTTTCCTCTTTCTCATTGTTTTTTTGGCCTTTTTCCACGAGAAATTATTGTGTGCGAATCCGAACGTGTTCGGAGTTAAATTCGGACATGTCACATCACCGGGGCCCAATGCATCCGATAACGTTGCGCATCCGGATTCTTTCGCATCCGAATTTTTCTCCGAATGCATTCGAATTCCGCAGACAATAATTTCTCTTTTCCCACCCGCTGGACTGCAGGAGAATCTTTTCTTGTGGATTTGAAGGGCAGTGAGAGGGTGGGGAAGAAGATTCTTGATGTTTGTGATGAGGAACTTCAGTGAAACCGGAATGAAAGGCTCGGGGTTGGGGGTTCCGGTGAGAGCGGTGGTGGGAGGGAGAGAAGAAGCTGAATCTTGATCTCCCATCTTGTGGCTCTTGATACCATGAAAGCAAATCAGGAACTGGAGCAGAGAACAGATAGACTGAAGAAGAAGAAGGAAAATATGAAATTATTATTCAAATGTAAAGGTGTGTACAGAATTCCTTAAATAGACAGAATAGGTAAAATAGTAATAATAGTTGCTACATGATAAAGTAAAGTTGTTCTATGCTAACAGAAAGCAGCCTCTATATCTCAAACCCGCCGTCGTGTTGCTCCATTTTCACGCTAATTTTTGTCCTTTATTTTGGCACATGGGCTCTGTTTTTTAATGTATAATTTTTTTAATTTTATACCAAATAGTGGAGTGAATTTTACTTGGGATTCCTTCATTCGAAATAATTTTTTTATTATTTTTTAAAATAAGTTTTTAGTAAAAATAAAATAAAAATTTTTATACTAAAAATTTAATTTAAAAAGCAGTAAGAAAACCGTTCCAAACAAAATCTTAGTAAAAAGAAAAATCTATATACCTTTACAGATTTTAAAAGAACAAATGATCTAAAAAGTTTGTCTTGCATGAACTTGCAAGAATTCAAATATCATTTGATAAACAAAATCAACATGAAATGCTTCAATACATGTATGAACGTTTTTCTTTTTTCAATTTGTTTTAAGCTGAGGAATACAAGAAGGGAGTGGTAGAGAGAACATTTTGTTTGATCAGCAGAGAATCACTGGAAAGACAAGAAGGGGGACGCACAGCACCAGAACTGTTACCTGAAGCCTTCCAACAAAAAGCATCTGCTTCCCCTCCAGAATACAGGGAAAGGTCAATGTCTTCCAGAAATATATTCTCACATGGGAAACTATCGCTGCAAGCAAATCTCACTGCATCTTCTGTGGCAGAGGTTCCTTTGATGTTAATGAATGAAACATCACTAACTTTCACTGCTGATGTCTGCATAAAAATGGAATTTTTCAGAAAGTTGGATAAATTAAACTAACAAATATTGGGAAAAATTTGTGAGAGAGTGTAATTAGCTTTGAAATAAGTGTAATATGAAAAGTTGATTACACACATTTCAAAGAAATTTCAATAATTTTGGAACCATTCTCTCAAACAACAAAAAGAGATTTGGATTCTAAAGAAAAGAAAATACAAATTGAACAAACATGAAGAACTTAATGAAAGGCAAAAAGCCAAGGACTCAGAAAAATGCTCAGTACTCGAAAGGGTCAAAATGTCGCTTGTGTCTTAATATGAGCATGGCCCCTGGTTGCCCGAAGGACCGTCCAAGGGGCAGCTGAACGTGTTCAGCATTCATCATTGTCCATCCAAAATTGTGTTTCCCAGCTAGCAGATTCAGCGAAATCCTTCAGAATTTTCCAATAGCTCCGTTTGAGAGATAGCAGGTGCAAAAACAGCATAACTTGCACCCTAGCACATTCCAGCTTCCAGAATACAACAGTCAAAGCTAATTCCAGTTTAGAGACTTAAGCATCACAGCTTTTTTGATCTTGGATAGAATGGTGACATTACAATCTATAATGCCGCCAAAAAGTCTATCATTTCTTGCTCTCCAAACAAAGTAAATCGTAGCAGAAGCAGTGAGTAAATGGTAGTTTCTAGTTTTAGTATTTAAATCTTGTTCCCAGATAAAGTCATAAAACTGATGTATGTTTGGCCTCATAAAGAGTCGATTCAGCTTTGGGAATAAAGATTTAGCAATGTCAAAGGTGAAACTGCATTCAAAATACAAATGGGTAATAGTTTCCCTTTCTCTATGGCAAAAACAGCAAGTGTTAGGCACCTGAATACCACGGACAGCAAGAACGTCAGCTGTTTTTAAACCACCACGAAAAGCCAACCAAGCATACACAGCATACCGAAGAGCACCTTTCTTATGCCAAATGAATTTATACCATGGTACCTTAATTAAATTATCAAAATGCAGAGCATTAAAGTCCCCAAAGTTCGGATTGTGTTTGTCTTTTCAGAGATGGTTTCCAATCTGAGAGTCAATATTAACAGTAGTAATAAGGGGCCGCAGATTACTATCCAGATCATTAGGAATATGCCAATTATCGTTAAGGATGAAATGGGCAATATTCCAGTCAAACAGAGGAGAATGGCTGCTAGTAGAGTTTAAGTTTGAGGTATGCTCAGCTAACGACAGTCCACCACACCAAGGGTCCCAACCAAAAGACAAATTACTATTAGCATGAACAGAGAGTGTAATGCAACTTTGAATTTCTTTAGCTTTAGCACTCATAAGATTCCAGTAAAAAGCTTTTTTATTAGTTGTAGGCTTCCACAGAGATTGGAATCTGGCTCTCCACCAAGAGAACAGGAGAGAATTTTCATTTAAGAATCTCCAAATAATAGAACAAGTATGACTATGGTTAAGAGACTCAAAAGAAGGGATACCCAGACCTCCATAGATCTTTGGGCAGCAAGTATTATTCCAGGAAACAGTAGTAAGCTTCTTGTCATTGATCTTACCGTAAAAAGTAAACCTGGAACAGAGCCTGGCTATTAATTTGCAGCAGCGCTTAGGTATAATAGACCCCCGAATCCAATAAGACAAAGTATTAGCTATCGTAAATTTGATAAATTGGATTCTTCCAGCTAAGGATAATGTTTTGGCCTTCCAACCTTCAAGCATAGTAGTGATTTTCTGAATCAAGGGTTGAAAATCACTAAACTTCAGTTTTTTGTAAAAGATTGGTAAGCCCAGATATTTAATAGGGGTAAAAGATTGTTTGATGTTCAGAATATTGCAAATGTCCACAGCGCCCGGAGTGTTATTAGACAGCAAAATAGAACTTTTCATAGGATTAACTTTGAGCCCAGAAACAGCTTCAAAGTCCTTGAGAATAGAATTGATTGTATGAGCATTCCTTTGAGTAGCCAAGCCAAACACCAGAAGGTCATCAGCAAACATGAGATGAGAAACCACGCAATTTCCAGCTTGGATTGCAATAAGATTGTTGTTTGAAGTCTCAAGGTCCATAAGAGAAGATAAACCATCCATAATGATACTGAAAAGATAAGGGGAGAGTGGGCACCCTTGTCTTATACCAGATGTGGAATTGAAATAACCTTCTAGCACCCCGTTAATGCAAATAGAGAAGTGGACGTTGGTTGTGCAAGCTTTGATCCAATCAATAAACAGAGTGGGAAACCCTTTTGCTTCCAAACGATTGTAAAGAAAATCTCTAGAGACCATATCAAAAGCTTTGGTGATGTCAAATTTAGCACAGAGAAATTTATGTTTGGCATTGAGATTGAAACAACCAAGAATATCAGTAGCCAAAAGGATGTTATCAGAAATGATCCTTTTGTGAATGAAGCCTCCTTGAGAAGGATTGATGATGATAGGCATCACAAGCTTCATCCTATTTGCAAGAATTTTGGCAATGATTTTGTAGATAACATTGCAAAGAGCTATAGGTCTATAATCTTTGACATTTGAAGCATGGGGTTGCTTAGGAATAAGTGCAATTGCTGTTGCTTTCACCTGATTAGGCATATAGCCGGTGCTGAAGAAAGAGGAAACAGCTTTGAAAAGTTGGTTGTGGATGACGTTCCAAGTAGCTCTGTAAAAGTGAAAAGTAAAACCATCTGGGCCTGGAGCTGTGTTGGTGTTGCTAGCAAAAACTATCGTTTTAATCTCTTCCAAGGTTATTGGAGCAATAAGAGAGGAGGTAATGTGAGTTGGAATGACGTTGCCCGCAGGGATGTCCTTATCCAGATGTATAGGTGTTGGAGAGTTGAATAGAGCATTGTAGTGGTTGATGAAGACTTTAGCAATGTCAGCTTGGTCAGTGAGAGTGCCTTGGTCATTTGAGATAGCCTTTATCCTATTGTAGTTTTTGGTAATATTGATTTTGGAATAGAGGAACTTCAAGTCATCTTCACCATGAGTAATCCATTTAACCTTAGCCCTTTGGGAAATCCAACTAGAGAGAGCAGCTTGGTTATGGGCTAAGTTAATGTTGATTTGATGGAGCTTGCTGTTAAGATGAGGGTCCAGAGGAGTACTTTGAATTTGTTCTAGGACCGTATGTTGTAAGCCTTTGAGAGTATCAATTTGGGCTTGAATGAGATTAGAATTGGACCATTGCTTTTGCTTCATAGAATTCTTAAGAGACTTGAGTTTGAAATTGAAGGAGCTCAAAGGACTGCTTTTGTTGGGAAGAGAGAAAACCTCCAAAAGACAACTCCAAAACTCAGGGAATTTGGTGACGTAGTTCTTGAAAAGGAAGCGGTGCCCACGATTGATAACTTCAGAATTAACCAAAATGAGAGGTGAATGGTCAGAACAGCCTGGATCACCAACAATATAGAAAGAGTTAGGAAAATTATGAAGCCAGTTATCATTAACAAGAACCCGATCAAGTTTAATATGAATGGGATTGTTGGCTTGCTGGTTGTGCCAAGTATAAAAGTGTCCAACAGAAGAGAGATCTTGAATCCCAGCATTGAAAAGCATGCTATTAAAATCACTAAGCTTAGTAACAGAGAGGGCCGAGCCTCCCTCCTTTTCACCAATCTCACGGCAACAGTTGAAATCTCCCAAAATAGCCCAAGGTATGTTTGTGGTCACTTCCAATTCATTAATGTTTTTCCAAAGAATTTGTCTCTCAGAATAAGAATTGCTGGCATACACAGCGGTAATGGCAAAGCTAGTATTATTAACAGTAGTAATAATACCATGGATGAATTGACTAGTCATGAGAAGAGGAGTGAAGTGGAGGGCATCCTTATTCCACTTAACCCAAATGCGTCCTGGATTAGAAAACAGAAAATTGTCACAAGTGCCTTCATTATGAAAAATTTGGTGATTAGCAAGGAACCAATCGTTATGGAGGTTGTTTTGGGTAATTTTAGCTTCTAAGATGAAGAGGAGCTCAAGATTATGGGTTTGGGCAAGGAGTTTACAGCTTTTTACTTTGTCCGGGTTGTTAAACCCTCTAATGTTCCAAGCTGCAAAATTAGGGGGGGTCATTGGGATTTGTTGTTGGGGGTAGAGGCTTTTTTGGCTTGTTTGCCTCTAGTTTGTTTTTGGTTTTTATTTGTGGGATTTTGGGCTTTGGGAGTGTTGGTTGATGAGTTTGATGTGTCGTTGGAAGATGAAGGAATGTTGGGTTGATAATTACGGGGGGAGGTATGAGGTGGGCTTTGATGATTAAGTATAGGTGTGTCGATTGGAGTAAAGGCTTGTTTAGCCTTGGAAGGGGATTGGGCTTTGGTTGAATTTTGTGTGTGGAGTTGCACATCATCATTCTTTTCCTGTTCGAATAAAGACTGGAATTTGTTGGTTGTTTTTATGGGAGGATTGTCTTTAACATTGAGTTGTGGTTCAGTAGTTTCTTGGAGTTCTCCTGAAGGGGAGTTAAGATTCGGAAGGGTAGGCCCAACTGAATGTGTATAGGTTGGAGGCTGGACGGTCGTTTGAGGCTGAACAGTAGTTTGCGGTAGCAGAGTGCTCCTGTTGGGTGGAGGGTATTTTGGAATGGTGAGTCTGGGAGGTGGCGAAGGTCGGGGTTTGCGGCTGGAGCTACGACCCCTGTTTTGGACATGGCTAACAGTTTTTAAAATGGGGTCTTTAGGACAGAGGGAGGGAGGATGCATAATAGAGCCACATTGAGAGCAATGATCAGGTTTCCAATCATATTGAACGCGTAAGGGTGTAACTTTGCCATCGACATTGCAAAAAATTTCATCTGGTAAAGACGATGCGCTAGTGACTTGTACACATACACGCGCAAATGTAAGACGGGTTTTTGCTGCAGTAAGAGCATCCACAGCAATGGGTATACCGATACAACTAGCGAGTTTAGATATACCTTCCGGCGTCCATAATGATAAGGGCAAGTTCAGAATTTTCACCCACAGCGGGATAGAAGGGAATTCCTCACGCTTTGGCACGAAGTCTGGTGTCCACTTCTGCAAGATGAAGGGTTTTCCGAAGAAGAACCATGGTCCTCTGGTCCAAGCGAACTCGTAGTCTTCTAGCGCAGAAAATTTAAGCAGGAAGAAGCCGTCGTCCATGGTGAGAAGGGAGATTTCACCTTTGAGCGGCCACGCTTTTTTGATCGTCGAGAGTAAAGCTTCGTAAAAAGGGCGTTTCCCAATAGAGTAGCCGACAAGGGACAGCGTCCATTCAGGTGCGCCAGCAACAAATTGTTCAGCAGTGAAGTTGGCTGTGAAGTTTTGGGTGGGGACGAAACCAAGCGAATGGGAGAAATCGGTGGAAATTTGGGGCGCGGAAGTGAGCAGATTCTTCCAGAGAGGAAGAATGGAAGGAATAGGGTTTGCGGAAGTAGAAGCGGAGGGGAGACGTGGGAACTCGTCATCGGCCATGGAGGAGGAGCCTCCTGCCGGAGGTTGCGGCGGAGAAAAAACAAACTAGGGTAACCAAAAAACCCTAGT
>NW_021319309.1:860624-879927 GCF_001605985.2 Dendrobium catenatum | reverse complement strand
AGGGAATCGGGATGGATCCGATGGGATCTGGCTTCGAGCGGGAGAGTTTGGGTCGAGGAGGTCGGAAGACAGTGAGGAGGAGTTCGGGATTCTCGTGTGTGGAGAGCGAATAGAAGAAGCAGCGAAGGAGTTCCTCTCGGTTGGCTTTTAAAGGCGTCAAAAACCAGTGATCGAGGCCGTCGTTGCGGGATTTGCAGGGAAGCGACGCGAACGGCGCCGAATCGGCGGGATTTCGGCATGTTTTTGCGAAGGATTTCGGCAGAATTCTAGGATCTGTCGGGTTATAGGTATTTTGATTTTTTGTTCTATTGGTTAATATTTAGAGGTCAACACCCAGTTAAGAAAGTTGAGATATTAGATTTGACTTATGTTAGGAAAGTTACAGGTAGATCTAAAAAGACTTGGTTAGCAAATATTAGAAATTATCTTTCTTTATTGAATTTAAATTTGAATTTCACTTTTAACATGACACAATGGCGAAAAAGGATGCATGTAGCCGACCCCATGTAGTGGGCCAAAGGCTTGATGTTGTTGTTGTTATTGTTGTAAAAAAATATTTTATTCGAAGAGCAGAATTTTTGAATTATTAATAACTTAACATGTATGATACCAGCTATCATGCTGCTAAGAATGAGCTAATGATAAGGAATAAAAGAAACTAGGGAAGCTAATGGAAACAACAAAACGATAAATCTCATAGAAAAAAAGTACATGTACGTAGGTCAGGTTGATTGGGATGAATGTAAGAACTGAATTAATCAAGACAAGATAGCCCACAAGGAATAACAAATGACACTCCCATGAACATAACTTATCCTTAAAATTATCCAAAAGTTTCTTAAGCTCCTTTAAAATTTTGGTTTCAGAAATTGGCACAAGATATTTCCATGTCCCCTCGCAAATAGGTAATCAGGCACAATAATTTCTCTTTCGTGTCATAATAATACACAACAACAAGAAGCTTTTATCCCATCATGTAGGGTTTGCTACGTAAATCCTTTTTCTAAGGAATAAAAAATAAAAAGGATTTGCAAAGATTCACAGCTTGGTCAGATAATAAGTGTTTAAACTGTCAGCCTTTCGCATAGAGTTATGAGCTTCTACTCTCCTAAAGCAAGAAACAAAAATTATATGCCTGCTATTGCAAGCTTTATATTTAGAATAAGGGAAGATTTAGATCGTGTTGTTCCAAATATCTTACTATCATAGATGATATTTTGATATACTCTCTAGATGAAACAGTTCATGCTAATCATTTACAAGCTGTATTGCAAACATTAAGAGGAAATGAGTTGTATGTTAAATTCTCTAAATGTGAATTTTGGCTAAATAATGTTAATTTTCTGGGGCATGTAATCAGTAATGGAGAAATATTTGTGGATCAACATAAGGTGCAAGCCATAGCAGATTGGCTACAACCAGCTACAGTGACAGATGTCAGGAGTTTTTTAGGTTTAGTTGGCTACTACCTAAGATTTATTGAAGGATTTTCAGGAATTGTTATGTCATTATCCATATTGACTCAAAAGGTAATGAAGTTTGATGGGCAGATCAGTGTGAAGAAGCTTTTTAAAGATTAAAGTAGTGTTTGATGACTGCTCAGATACTATCCCTTCAGGGTTAGATGGATTACAGCTTTATAGTGATGCTTCACAAAAAAAGGTTAGGATCTGTATTGAAGCATAATGGAAGAGTTAATGTTTATGCCTCCAGACAACTGAAAAATCAACAAATGAACTATCCAACTCATGATTTGGAATTAACTACTATTATTTTTGCATTGAAAATATGGAGACATTATTTGTATGGGGTGAGGTGTGAAGTTTTTACCGACCATCAGAGTTTAAAATATATCTTCACAAAGAAAGAATTAAATTTAAGGCAGATGAGATGGCTGAAACTCATTAAAGACTATGATTTGGATATCCAATATAATTCAGACAAAACAAATGTAATTGCATATGCATTGAGTAGGAAGACTCCCGATATTGCCAACTGGATGATTACTCAACACTTGAGTTTATAAGAGATATGGAGAAGCTAAAAATTTTAATAGTTCAGCACTTCAGCCCAATGATACAAAAATGGTGATCTTAAATCAGATGATTATTCAATCCCCATTAAAGGACAGGATATGAGAAGCTTTGTCATAAGATGCAGACTTTAAGAAAATATTGGATATGATTAATGTAGGACATCTAGAAGAGAATGAACTTGATGATGATGGATTGTTACGGTATAGAGGCAGAATTTGTAATCCAATTTTTGAAAACTTAAGGAAGAATATTCTTCAGAAAGTACACTATTCAAGTTATATCATTCATCCAAATAGTAATAAGATGTATCAAGATTTGAAAGAAAAATTTTGAATGAAGAAAAGTGTAGTATAAGTAGTTGCTAAGTCTACTTCTTGTCAAATGGTTAAGGTAGAACATCATAAACTAAGAGGATTTTTGCAGCCCTTACCTATACCTAAATGGCAATGGGAAGACAACCATGGATTTTTTGGTTGGCTTACCCAGGTCCATAAGTGGTTATGATGCTTTATGGGTGATAATTGATAGGTTAATCAAATCTGCATATTTCTTACATATCAGGCAATCTAATGTTGTTAAAAGATTGGCAAGTTTATATGTTAATGAAATTGTCAGACTTCATTGTGTACCAAAATCTATAGTATCAGATCGGGATGGGAGATTCACATCCAGATTGTGGAGAAAGGTTCAAGAAGCTATAGGTATAAGACTTACTTTCAGTACAGCTTTTCACCCCCAAACTTATGGTCAATTAGAAAGAACAATTCAAATTTTAAAAGATTTGTGTAAACTATATGTACTTGATTTTGGTGGCAAGTGGGAAACATATCTAGCTTTGATTGAGTTTGATTATAATAACAATTTTCAATCAAGTATATGTATGGCTCCTAATGAATCATTCATTGAATGGAAGAAAATGTCGAACCCCATTATGTTGGGCTGAAATTGGAGAGAGGAAGATTATTAGTGCTGACTTAGTTGATGATGCTACTGAAAAGATAAGTCTGATCTGTAACAGGTTAAAGGTTGTTCATCATAGACAAAAGAAATACTATGATGCTAAGCACAGACCTGTTGAATTTTAAGTTGGAGAATTTGTTTTCCTCGAGGTGTGAAAAGATTTGACAAAATGAAAAAGTTGAGTTCAAGATATATAGGACCTTTTGAAATTTCAGAAAGAATTGAAAATGTAGCCTGCATGTTGATTATGTAAACACATATGAGTGGAATACATAATGTATTTCATATCTCTTCTTTGAGGAAATACATTTCAGATGAAGCTCAAAAAATCATTACTTAATCAGTGGATATTCAATCAGATCTGACATTTATAAAAGAACCTGAGAAAATCATAAATTACAATGTTAAACAACTTCAAAGTAGAGAGATTCCTTTTGTCAAGGTTTTGTGGAAGTACGAATCTAAAAATGATGTTATATGGAGAAAAAATTAGAAATGAAAGAAAATTATACTCATTTATTTAAATAAGATATGCTTTTATTTTCTTGCTTATGTAACTAGAAGTTACATGTAAATTTCAATGACGAAATTTTTATTAGGAGAGGGGAATTGTAAAACTCGGAAATACTGAATTATAGGATAACAACACATTTCAACGCACTGCGATGAATTACATTTTATAAATTTCTATATGAAATTTCGATCGTTTTTTATATAAAGAACTTATGGTTAATTTCACATGGATTAAAAATTAATAATCGGCAAAGGTAACTAAAATGTAAATTACTTAATAATCCTTCTATTCTTCATGAAACTAAAGCATCTGAGGGACAAATAAGTCATTCGGCTTTCCCCAACATCCCAAAGAGTTTAAGGGACCGAAACATTCAATCCCTTCTTTGTTCGGCCAAATAAGGGAAAGAGCGAATGAGAAAGGAAGAAAGGGGCACCGGGCAAGGTGTTCCTGCGGCAGCTTAGGGCGATTTCTGGCGGTAAATCTTAGAGGGAACTGAAGAGGAAGGCTTAGGGAAGAAAAATGTATGTTTCTAAACATAAAAATTTCTCATTTCGCTTAAATTTCATGAGGTGGAAATTTTAAGATTTCTCCAAAACTTAGAATTTTTCAAGGAGAATGTTAAAGAAAATTTAAAGATTTTAATCACAAATTTAAAGTTTTCCCCAAATTTTGTTAGGTTTTCAAAAATTAGGGTGTTTTCAAATTTTGAATTCTATGAAAATTTTTTAACTAATATTGTTCAAAATGGCATAAAAAAGTTTTTAATGGTGAAAATTAGGATTTTTCACAAATTTTTAATTTTCAATAATCTGAAAATGCTTAAGCCCTAATTATTAATTAAGAGATGGGGAGATTTTGATAATATGATGAAATTAATGAAAATTTGGTTTCCAAAATTATGGTTTTAAAGCAAAATCGAAAATAGAGATTATTTTAATTTAATTTAATAAATGGTAAAGTATTAAAATAAGAAAATTATAGATTTAGACAATAATTTGGATTTTTTAAAATTAGAATTTAATTAAATCCGAAAATAATTAATATTAAAATATTAATTAAAGGAAAATGAATTATATTTAATGATTAAGTACTAAAGGTTTTCATTATTTTAAGTGTTGGAAATAAGAGAAGATAGACATCACAAGCATAAACGATGTATTTCACACATAAGAATTGTTGCTTATTGAGGTAGTTACTTATAATTCTTTTAATTTCATATTTCTTCTCTAAATTTTATGAAAAATGTCTTATATTTTAGTTTTTTTATTCAATTGAAAGTAGTATATTCTTCCCGTACATATTATGTGTTGATGTAAGAAATGATGAATAATCTAGCATGCTCTTTTAGTTCTTTTCAAATGCCTACATGTAGAAATGCTTCAAAACATCACATTAAATAGAAATATATGATTGAATAAATGTTATTATATCTCTTACGATAAATAATACATAAAAAAGGTATATGTTGGCACGGAGTATCCAAATGGTAAAGGGCTCTTCAGAGTAATTGGCAAATGGCTCTTTAGAACAAATGATAAAAGGCTCTTTGAAGCAATTTAAAAAAATGCTCTTATGAAGAAATAATAAAAAATAAAATGAATGGCCAAATTGAATGTGTATCTGATCAGTACAATTTTTTTATACTTCTATTACAGATGTATGAGATATGGATAAGTATTTTATGCATAAAAAACAAAAAAGAAATTATGAAAAAAATGAAAAATGTTATTGACATATGAAAAGAAAAAAAAATTATCATTTAGTATGACATACATAATAAGCATACTGATATGAATTCATGACACTTGTATTGTTTCTTTTTTAAATTATTTATGCACTGAAATATGAAAATAGTATGCATAATGTATTTTACTTTCCTATCTTTATGAAATTGATAGAAATGCATGTTACATGTTGAGCTTTAGCTCACCCTAATTGTGAGGATATTTTTTTTAGGAGAACCTGTTAAACAGTGATGACTGATAGACCTTTAACTTACCATCGTAGTGAAACGCAAGGAGACAGGTTCTTTGTGATTGTTTTTTATGTCATGTTATAAAATATTGTTAGAATGTTATGAACTCTTTGTAATAGTTTTATATGTTCATGTTTTTGTTTAATGATGTAATGAAGATGTTAAAAAAAAAATGTAATGAAGATGTTGTTTGAAGTTTAGTGGCTCTTTCTCAATTGTATTTGGATGATATTTAAATATGTTTTATTGGAATAAAAATTTTTAAATATGTTTACATGCATTTTTATCAATTTTATAAATCAAGGAAAGAAAAATATATTATGCACGCCACTTTTATATTACAGTTTATAAATAACTATAAAAAGAAACAATACAGTTGTTATAAAGTAGTATCTTGCATGTTTATTATGTATGTTATTCTAAATGACCTTTTTTTTACATATAACATTAACCCTTTTCATTCCTTCTTTCATTATTTTCTTAATGTTTTTTATGCATATAATATTTATTCATAACACTCTTTCTTTCATCATTTTCTTTATATTTTTTATACATGTAATACTTATCCATAACTTATACAACACTAACAAAAGTATCAAAAATTTGTATTGATCAATTACACATTCAATTTAGCCATTGCTTTCATTTTCAATCTGCACCGATGAGCCATATATTTCTTTATCAATTGTCTTTACCATTTAATACTTCGTATCAATATACACATTCTTTTATGCATTATCGTAAGAAAAATGATAACATTCATTCAATCATATCTTTCTATTTAATATGATATTTTTATGCATATCTACATGTAGGAATTCCAATAGATCTAAAAGAAAAATGTTACAATATCTATATTTTCTTGTTGCATTATAATATGTAAAGAACAAACATGCTATTTTCAACTCAATAATAATAAAAAACACTAAAATTAATTCATTTTTCATAACATTAACATTTAGATAATAAGAATTATGAAAATAAGAGAAATACAAGCATCTATCTCATTAAGTAACCGTTTATTCTTGTGGTGTATATCTGCAATTATATCAACACCTAAAATAATAAACTACTTTATTACTAACTCATAACATAATATATTTTCATTAATTAATATTTTAATATTAATTATTTTTTTATTTAATTAAATTTTAATTTTTTAAAAAAAATTTGTCTAAATTCATAATTTTCCTATTTGAACTTTTTGACCATTTCCTAAAAATTAAAAAAAAATCTCTATTTTTGGTTTAGCATGAAAACTATAATTTTGAAAGTTAAATTTGCATTAATTTCATCATATTAGCAAGTCAAAACTTCTCCATCATTTAATTAATAATTAGGGCTTAAGTATTTTTGAATTATTTTAAATTAAAAATTAGGAAAATTAAAAATTTGTAAAATATCTAAATTTCTTCCATTAAAAACAATCCTAATGTTATTTGGAACCATTTTAGTTAAAGAATTTTCATAGAAATAAAAAAATCAGAAAAATACTAATTTTTTGAAACCTAATAAAATTTGAGAAAAAATTCATTTTCATGATTAAAATCCTCTCCAAAGTTTTCTTAACATTATCTTTTAAAAATTCTAAATTTTTTTAGGAATCCAAGAATTTTCACCTCATGAAATTCAAGTAAAATGTAAAAAATCTAAGTTTAGAAACTCTCCTCTTTCTTCCCTAAGTTTCCCTTTTCAATTTCCCCCAAAGAAAGTCGCCGGAAAATCAACCTATCCACCACCTTGGAGCCTTGCCGCCACCCCCCTTCTTCCTCTCGGCTGAATGAAATGACTAGGGACTAAAAGGATTCGGTCCCTTTAACTCCTTAGGCGGTTATGGATTTTCCAAAAGTCCAAATTGCCCCTTTATATGCTTTACTTCATGAAGACATTGAAGGGTTATTAAATAATTAATCTTTATACAACTTTGTCGATTTTAATTTCAAATCAAGCAAAATTGACCCTTTACTTTTTGTATCAAAACGATCAAATTTAAACGTAGAATTTTATAAAATTTATTTCATCAAAATCCGACAACTTTGAAACTATGACTATTTTCGTCGCGGTGCGCCGCAACACATTGTTACGCTACAATTCAACATTTTCCTATATAATTCTCTCCTCCTAATAAAAAAATTGTCCTCTAAATTTAAAAGGAAAAAAATAAAATCATACCTTAGACAAACATATGAGGATAACTTTCTTTCATTTATGATTTCTTCTCCTAAGTATCATCTTTTTCAGATCCGTGCTTCCACAAAACCTTAGCATAAGGAATCTCTATGCTTCGAAGTTGCTTAATACTATAATCTATGATTTTCTCAGATTCTTCTATAAATGTTAGATTTGGTTGAATATCCACTGATTCAATAATGATTTTTGAGTTTTATCTGAAATGTACTTCCTCAAAGAGGAGATATGAAATATATTATGTACTACGCACATATGTCTTGGCAAAATTAACATATATGTCACATTACCAATCATTTTTGAAATTTCAAAAGGTCCTACATATCTTGGACTCAAATTTCCTACTTTGCCAAATCTTTTGACACCTTTCATTGGACTAACCTTGAGGAATACAAACTCTCTAACTCAAGTTCAACTGGCTATACTTAACATCATAGTATTTCTTCTATCTATTCTGAACAGTTTTTAACCTGTCACGGATCAACCTTATCTTCTCAGTAGCATCATTAACTAAGTCAGCACAAAAAATTTTACTTTCCCTAGTTTCAGCTAAGCATAAATGGGTTCAACATTTTCTTTCATATAATGCTTCATAAGGAATCATACCTATATTTGATTGAAAACTGTTATTATAGGCAAACTCAATCAAATCTAGATGTGTTTCCCACTTGTCAACAAAATCAAGTACACATAGCCTGAGCAAATCGTCTAAAATTTGAATTGTTCTTTCTGATTGACCATCAGTTTGTGGGTGAAAAGTTATACTAAAAGTAAATCTCGTACTTATAGCTTCCTGAATTTTTCTCCACAATCTGGATGTGAATCTCTCATCCCGATTTGATACTATAGATTTGGTACACCATGAACTTTGACAATTTCATTAACATATAAACTGACAATTTTTTTAACAACATCAAATTGTCTGATACATAAGAAATGTGCAAATTTGATTAACTAAAATTAGGATAGGAACTTGGAATATAGGTTCCCTTACAGGAAAATTAATGGAATTAATAGATATTATGATTCATAGGAAGTTAAATATTTTGTGCATTCAGGAAACTAAATGGGTTGGAGATAAGGCTAAGGAGATTGATAGTTTAGGATTTAAACTTTGGTATTCGGGTAGGAGTCGTACTAGAAATGGTGTAGGTGTTATTATAGATAAGAGTTTAAAGGATAATGTTATAAAAATTAATAGGATTGGAGATAGAATTATAGCTTTAAAGATTGTTGTTGATGATAAGATTGTTAATATTATAAGTGTTTATGCTCCTCAAGTAGGTTTGGATATGAGTTCTAAATTAAATTTTTGGAATGACTTAGAAGAATTAATACAAAATATACCTCTTGGAGAAATAGTTTTTATTGGAGGAGATTTAAATGGACATGTTGGTAGAGAGGTAGATGATTTTAAAAGTTTCTTGACTCATTGTGTGAAACAATAAGGTGGAAGGTTTTTATGTGGTGTGTATTGTCCAGTTGCGTTACTACTTGCTAGTATCGGTTGCGGTTGCACTCGACTGTTTATTTCATGTAAATATGCGTTGTATTTTTGTCATTAAGAAAGCCACTTTTTTTGAAAATTTTATTCTGGTGTGTTGCGCGTGGATTTAAGTTGTTTTTTGCAGCCATCCTTATGAAATTTTTGTTTAGTTATATTTTTTGTATGATCTTGCAATGGCTAGAATCAAATTCTCTACCTACTGTCAACTTTCAATTTTTCAAAGTGTAATGAAATGAGCCATTCGTAGTTTCTTGTTAGTATTTGAAATATTTCTCGAACCAACTTTATGGTTATGGAACAAGAATTTTATGAATTTTGATAGAAAATAAATGCAGTTAAATACACAGGTAGAAGGATTTCTGGTACTATTTGCTACAGCATGTACCTTTCAGTTGAATTTAGTTATATCCTAAAGTTTCTGCAAGAGATATTGGTCTCGGCTTCAGGGGGTGAAAACACAAGAGGTATTCAATCAAGAGCCCTGAATATAGAACTTATATGTTGATTTTGATGAGCACAAATGCTGTGGAGTCAAAAGCGTGATAGTGAGAGAAGAAGAGCCACATCTTTGGTAGAAATATTGACAACGTATGTAATTTGTCATTAGGAACCAAGCACAACTTTCACAGCATGGGTCTCAATATATAAGTTTTTCTATGTTTGAAGACTGGCAAATATATTGTTCTTCATGGACCTTTACCTAAGAGCTCATAAACATCATAAATCAAATGAAGGAAGATCACAGCTGAAATTCTGTCTTTAGTGCCACTTGTTAGGGATTATGTATCAAGGAGTTCAATATTAATCAATAGATAGTCATGCCCAATTTTGATTCCTCTTGATCCATACATCTAGTAAGTGATAACATAACTAATGATTTGTTGGAATCGAGTATTCATTTGATTTGTGGCTTTTATTAGACTAAAATTGCAGGTAATCCTAATTATTGTGAGTTCTTTCATGTTAGCCTATTCTTTGGCACTCATCTTTATAGCCGTCTCATGCTTATTCTATACGAATAAAGCCTTTGATGGTCCATTGGTCCTGCTAATATCTTTATGATTCCATCCTTTGTTACATGTATTGCTACAATAGCTATTTAGTCATGAGATATGTGAATTGTCATGTGCCCCTTAGAAAGCTTTCAAAAGTGTTAGCAAATGATAGATATTTCTGTCTTAGTGCAAGCTATGATAACTTTTTAAGATATGAACTAGAGATTATTATTATTTTTTTTTAATGATAGGAAGATTTCTTTTTTTCCTTTTTAGTTAAAGCTGCATTTTGTTGTTCACAATCAACCCTTTTTAGCTATCATCATCTCTTGATCTTGCAGTTTACTTTTCAAGATTTTGAAGTTTACGTTATGTTCTTATATCAACTGAATGAACCCGAGTATCATTTAGAAATACATAAATAGTGCTTTTATGTACATTCTAGCAAGATAAAATTATTCACTCATTTCTCGTTTATAGAAAACATGCAATCCATCATGTTATCCTTCATATTTCACCATCGTCAATATCTTATCCAACCTATAATCTGTTTTTATAATCCTCACTTTTTAATTTATTATAGTTGAATGTTGTAAGAGATGTTAATCCTATTGTTCTCTGTGTATCAATATTACCTTTGGTCTAATCCCTTCTACTTGACCAATCCAATTCTTCGAGATTATATTTATCTACTATTCTAATTGCTGCATCTTCTATGTTTTTTGCATGTGGTCAAATCACCTAATTTTAATTGTGTTGTCTTCAATTGGTCACATAAAACGGCGGCCTTGAGATGACCCGGTTAGGAGAGTAGAGGTATTAGATTTGACTTATGTTAAGAAAGGTAGGGGTAGACCTAAAAAGACTTGGTTAGAAAATATTAGGGATGACCTTTCTTTATTAGATTTAAACGAGAATTTGACTTTTAATAGGACACAATGGAGAAAAAGGATTCATGTAGCCGACCCCACGTAGTGGGATAAAGGCTTGATGTTGTTGTTGTTGTTGTATTAATTATCACCCATATAACATCATAACCATTTCTGAACCTAGGTAAGACAACCACAAAATTTATGGTTATATCTTCTCAATTCCATTCAGGTATAAGGGCTGTAAAAATTCTCCTATTTTTTATGTTCTACCTTGGCCATTTGGCAAGAAGTACCCTTAGCCACTACTTCTGCCACACTTTTCTTCATTCCTAGCCATCAAAATGTTTCTTTCAAATCTTGAAACATCTTGTTGCTACATGGATGAATGGTATAACTTGAATAGTGTGCTTCCTGAAGAATATCCTTGAGTCTCCAAAATTTTGAATACAAATTCTGTCTCTATACCGAGGCGGTCCATCATCATTAAGTTCACTCTTTTGGATGTCCTGCATTAATCATATCTATGATTTTCTTAAAGTCTGCATCTTGTGATAAGGCTTCTCGTATGTTGTCCTTTAATCTTAATTAAATAATCATCTGATTTAAAATCATAATCTCTACATCATTGGGTTGAACTACTAAAATTTCTAGCTTTTCTAGATCTTTCATCAACTCATGTTGTTTTGTAATCATCCAGTTGGCACTGCCGGAAGTCTTCCAACTCAATGCATCTACAACCACATTTACTTTACCTGAATGATATTAGATATCCAAATCATAATCTTTAATGAGTTTCATCCATCTCCTTTGCCTTAGATTAAATTCTTTTTGTGTGGGGATATACTTTAAACTCTGATAGTTAGCAAAAACTTCACACATTACCCCATACAAATAATGTCTCCATCTTCAAGGCAAAGATAGCAGCGGCTAATTCCAAATCATAAGTTGGATAATTCCTTTCATGATTTTTTAGTTGTCTAGAGGCGTGGGCAATGGCTCTTCCATTCTGCATCAATACACATCCCAACCCTTTATATAAAGCATCATTATAAAGTTGAAATCCATATGATCCTGAAGGAATAGTTAGTACTGGAGTTGTGATTAAACACTGCTTCAATCTTTGAAAAGCTTCTTCACACTGAGCTGTCCATTCGAATTTAACTGCCTTTTGAGTCAAACTGGTTAATGGCATAGCAATCTGTGAAAACCCCTCAATAAATCTTTTGCAATTTTCACCTCATGAAATCCAAGTAAAAACAAGAAAATCTAAGTTTAGAAACTCACCTCTTTCTTCCCTAGGTCTCCCTCTTCAATTTGCCCTAAAGAAAGTCGCTAGAAAATCTCCCTAGCCTCTACCTTGGAGCCTTACCGCTCCCCCCCCCCCTTTTCTCCATCTGTCACGTTCGACCGAATGGAATGAGTAGGGACTGAAAGGATTCGATCCCTTTAACTCCTTAGGCAGTTAGGGATTTTCCAAAAGCCCAAATTGCCCCTTTACATGTTTTATTTCATGAAAACATAAAAGGGTTATTAAATAATTAACCTTTATAAAACTTTGCTGATTTTTAACTTTCAATCCGAGCAAAATTGTGTAAGACCGGTCCAGCCGATCGACACGGGACTGGACCATGAGAAACTGAGGCAGAATGCCCGCCTCTTTCGGTAAGCGACTGCATCGCAAGCGCCAACCAGTTTATTTAGGAAGGATTTTTTAGGGATTTGGGAGAAAAATTTGAATGTGTGGACTGTTTAGGGATTTCCTTTTGATTTGTATGCATTAAATACTTTGTTTTCATAGGGTTAGGGCATCTTGAATTTGGATGAAATTTGATCTCTTAGAGTTAGGTTTTCTTTTGAGCTCTAGCGGCGTCTAGAGGTTTGGGAGAGATCGATCCTCCTCTCGAATAGAAGATCAATTGTATCTTGCTATTTTTCGTTTCCCTTTCATCAAATAATACAAATTATCTACTATTTTTGTGGATTTTGGTAGAGAAAGCTCGTTGTTTTCTGAAGATAGATAGAAAATACTTGAGATCTACAAGTGCTTCCTATTAAATTGGTATCAGAGCACGTCGATCGAAGGGGAACCAATGGCCAGAAGGAAAGTGAAAGTTTAGGAGGGAGAACTTGGGCAACTCAAAATAGATTTTGAGGAAAAATGGAGGAGAAGTTCGTCGTGGTGAAAGACATGTTGAAGAAATTGCTTGAAGGTAAAACCAAACCGGTGACATCGAAAGTAAATGAAACTATCGGCGACCATGGAAGAGATGGGAACCCTAACACGTCTAGGGGAAGGGAAAAGCCAGAAGTGAAGATCCTGGAGGGAGAAAACGGAATGCTTCCTCTAGAACCACTTTTTAGGGAGGAGATGAGCATTTGGCTATGCAAGAATGGGTGCTGAATTTGTAAGGACAGTGGATGATTTCGATCGCTGGGGTGCTAATTTTGAAAGAATAAGAGGGAATTTTGATAAATGGTTTGGGTATGATCGTCAGAGGGAAGATCGTGACAATTAGGGAGCACCTCCGCTTTGAGGAATGAGAGGTTATGGATGATTTAGGGGAAATGGGTGTGACCCGAGGGTGAGGAAATTGAAGATGCCAATCTTTGAGGGGGAGGATGCGCATGAGTGGATCTATAAAGTAGAAAGATATTTCGCCGTCAATGGGCTGGCAGAGGAGAGATTGACGGCGGCGAGCCTATGTTTAGAAGGGAAGGCTTTGTCTTGGTATCAGTGGAGGGACATGTGACGACCCATACGGAGTTGGAGAGAGTTCAAGAATTATTTGGTAGAACGTTTCTGAACTGGCAGGAGAGGAGATTTCTACGAGCAGTTCTTCGCCTTGACACAGGAGGGTTCAGTGATGGAGTACTTGGAGAGATTCGAGTACCTTGCTAGTCGATTGGACCGCCTTTCTGAGATAGTGCTAGAGGAAGAATTCATGAAGAGATTAACACCAAAGATTCGAGCAGCGGTTAGAGTAATGAGGCCTCGTGACTTGGGAGAGACTATGGAGCTAGCTCAATTGGTAGAAGAACAGAGGCACCTAGAGGAAGAGACAGGAGGCAGCAGCTCAGGAGGCCCGTACAGGATGACTACCACCTTATTAAAATCCAAGGAGCCAACACCGGAGACTTTTCAGGGGACTTCAAAGGAAAAGACTGTAGGAGGAAGGCCTGGGGACAGCTTCAAAAAGCTCACAGAGACAGAATTATAGAAGAAGAGTGCAAAGGGACTCTGTTTCAGATGTGACGAGAGGTATACGTCGGGACAAAGGTGTAAGGACCGAACTCTTCAGGTTCTTACCGTTTGTGATGAAGAAGGAATTGAGGGTATTGTCTTTCTACCTTGCAGACAAGGTGGATCTTTGGGAGAGGAGTATTGTTAGACTGGTCCATTGGACCGGTCCAGCCGGTACACACGGGACCGGCCTAGGTGGAACCGAGGCTGAGCGTCCGCCTCTTTTAGTAGCCGACCGCACTACAAGCACCAACTAGCTGATTTAGGAGGGATTTTTGAGGGATTTGTGAGGGAAATTTGAATGTAGGGACTGTTTAGGGGTTTCCTTTTAATTTGTATGCATTAAATACTTTAGTTTCCTAGGGTTAAGGCATCTAGAATTTGGCTGAAATTTGATATCTCTTAGATTTAGGTTTTCTTTTGGGCTCTAACGGCGTCTAGAGATTTTGGAGAGATCGATCCTCCTTTCGAATAGAGGATCAATTGTATCTTGCTATCGTTTTCCTTTCATCAAATAATACAAATTATCTACTATTTTTTGTGGTTTTGTGTGAATTTTGGTAGATAAAGCTCGTTATTTTCGAAGATTGATAGGAAATACTTGACATCTACAAGTACTTCCTATCAAATTAACCTACGTTCTTTATATCAAAACGAACGAATTTAAACGTAGAAATTTATAAAATTTATTTCGTCGAAATCCGACAACTTTGAAACTTTGACTATTTTCGTCGCGGTGCGCCGCAACGTGTCGTTATGGTACGATTCAGCATTTTTTGGGGTTTTTACAGAGACATTAAAGACATTCATGACTGCAGTTTTCATCCTAGCATTACCTGATTTTAGCCAGATGTTTGTGGTGGAGACTGATGCCTCAGGGTATGGGTTGGAATGACCCATAGCCTACTTTAGCGAGGTATTAACGGTCATAGCTAGGCTGAAGTCCGTTTATGAGAGGGAATTGATGACCATTTATTGGCTATTCAGAAGTGTGGCTCACTTGTTGGGTCGACATTTCATTGTCAGGACAGACCAGATGAGTTTGAAGTACTTACTAGAGCAAAGGATGATGACCGAGGAGTATCAGAGGTGCTATCAAAGTTGTTGGGATATGGTTTTGAGATACAATATAGACTAGTGCTGGAAAATAAGGTAGTTGATGCCTTATCTAGATGAGTGGGGGAACTCCAGGAGATAGTCATTTAGATTCCGCTTATGTTGGATTGGGGGGCCATTAAGGAACAGAGTGCGCAGGATCAGAAGTTGAGAAAGATTAGAGAGGACTTGTTGAAAGATGAGAGTAGTCATCCGGGCTATTTAGTAGAAAGGGAGAGACTTCTATATCAGGCGATCCACAAACCTCAATTCATATCCCGCACTTATTGCAGGAGTTCCACGGGAGAGATGCTGGGGGCCATTCGAGCGTACAGAAGACTGGCTATTAAATTATATTGGAAGGGATGCACAATGATGTCAAGGAGATGGTGGCCAGGTGTGAGGTGTGTCAGCGGAACAAGAATACGACAATGGCTCCATGAGGGCAATTACAACCATTGGCACTCCCAGGCAGAGTATGGGATGAGATTTTCATGGATTTCATAAACGAGCTACCACGATCTGATGGGTTCACAGTTATTCTAGTGGTAGTGAACAGGCTGAGCAAATATGCTTATTTCATCCCTCTACGACATCCTTACAAAACAGTAACAGTGGCATCAATTTTTATTGGAGAGGCGATCATATTACACGGGATATTAAATTCTATAGTGTTTGATCGAGACAAGGTGTTCCTCAGTCACTTTTGGAGGGAGTTGTTCAGATTGTTTTGCTTCAGAGACACCTCGAATGTGACTAAGTGGTTGGCGTGGGCAGAATATTGGTACAAAACTTTGTACCATTAGGCGTCCTAGATGATTCTTTTCAAAGTATTGTATGAAGGGATCCGCCTCACTTGGTGCACATTGGGCAGGGTAGCACGTCAGTCTTTTCAGTGGAGCAATACCTGGAAGAGCGGGACAAGATATTAGACGAACTGAAAAGATATTTATTGAGAGCCGAACAGATTATGAAAAGGCAAGCTGATGAGCATCTGAAAGCATTTAGTTTGAGGTAGAGGATAAGGTGTATTTGAAGCTTCGTCCCTAAAGGCAGCGGACTGTGGCTAGTAGGAGGAATGAGAAGCTAGCTCCACAATACTTTGGCCCTTTTGAGATAGTGGATATGATCGGAGCAGTGACATATCGATTGAAGCTACTGCCGACTGTGGCCATACATCCGGTCTTTCACGTATAACAGTTTAGGAGAGCAATAGGGGAGCACACCTCAATTGCAAAGCAACCAGTGACACAGACAGATACTTAGAGGTGGTTCAGTAACTAGTGGAGTTTGTAGGAGTACGATAAGGGGAAGGAGTAACTAAGGAAGTGTTGATTAAGTGGAAAAACCAACTGGAATACGACGCTACTTGGGAGCCGTATGAGCGGATGAAACACCAGTTTCTGTCCTTCCACCTTGAGGACAATGTGGTTCCTTGGGAGGGGAGTATTGATAGACCAATCCAAGATGAACTAGTCTAGCCGGCCCCAAATAAGGGCCGGCTCCTAGTTTACTCCAGACAGACAGGGAGCAGCCTTTGTTAAGCACAAAAAAATACAACAATGTATTGAGGGCAACTTCAAACTAACAAATTGCTGATAAAGATAAGCAGAAAGTTACCTTGGGTTGAGAGAAAGCCAAGTTCTTTATTTTTGAGAAATGCTTAGATGAACCGCCTTCTACAACATAAGAAGCCAAAGTGAAAGGAGCCCCAACAAAGCCTAATACAGCAGCTTCTCCTTTTACCTGAATCAAGCAAGACATTGGTTTCTAACAGAAGACATTAAGATATGCCAAACTGCTGCAGCAAGATAAAACAAACATGAAGGAAATAACATTAGAGATTAAAAAAATGATTAACCAAGAAGAATATGCAGATGTTATGAGGACTCATACTTCTTTCTGGCAGCTAGCCGAAGTATCATTCAAAAGACTAGAAGATAAATGCATTTTAATGTCTTAGTCAGCCAATCAATAAGTTTTCTGCCTATCTCACTTTTAAACGAAAAAGCAAATCACCATGTCTGCATGCAAGCATATCAATACATATCACCATGGGTGCGCACAACCCTGTGTGTGCTTATGCTCAAAACTGTGAGATAACCAAGCAAAGTAGAAGACACAGAAAACTATGAAGTGTATCAAAGTGACTTCATCATTTTTAACGAGGACTTAACAGCATATTTAGAGTATGAGAGTACTTCTATTCAACATTTTCAACTTTTAGTACTTATAAAACTTCAAAATGTTGGTGACATTATGCATGCAAGGTAGAAAGACGATGATTAAATAAAACACAAAAAACAAAAGCACGTCGCATAAAAGTTTTCCATTCGGGCAACCAAAAAGAAATATGAAATGGAATATGATTTTTTCCTCAAATACATTCACATTTGAAATGGTGCCCAGTCAGCAGGTTATGTATTAGCTTATGTAGCATTTTTTAAGATAATTAATTATGTTTGATTCTTATTGTACATGCAAATCTAAATCTTCCGCAAAATAAAAAATAAAGAACGTCGTCCACATACAAGGCATTTCAAACAAAACTAAGCTCTTACACCCTTAAAAAAACTATTCCATCCAAATTATAAGAAACTTCACCCATACCCTATTTTTAGATGATTATTTGTTTGCTAATACCTAATATATGGGTAAAAAACTTTTTTTTAAGTATGCTCAAGATGAAAAGCCGCATGAAGGATAAACAGAGCTGGGTATTGACTTGCTCAATTTAAAATATACCTTTTCCCCCATAAGCAGCACAAATGGTACCAATTTAAATGTGCATCCCATTCATGTAGTTACTAGTAGAGTACTTGGGAGGTGATAGATAAATGTTTAACTATATAAGGAGATTATGGTAGAATATATCCTCTTAATTAAGGATATGATTTTGTTGACCTCCATGTAATAACAAAAAAAAAAAAATCAGCGTACCTCGTATACGTCGAAAAGACGCCCGAAATCTTGCAAGAAATCCTGGATATGTACCAATTCGGCGCCGCTCCAGTCGATTCTCCGTGTTTCCTGCGCAAATCTTGCGACGAGTCCTCGATCGCACTCCATCTTCCCGTCTATAAAGCGAAAGGGAGACTTCTCCACTCGATCAAACACGCATAGTCCTCTTCCGATCCAACTCCTCACAGCCTCCGACTTCATCTCTCTTGCTCTGGCTCTCTTCTTCCAGACGGATCGGAAGTTAGGACATTTTGATCGGGTGCAAGAACGGGAGCTCGGCGACTGTAGAAGTAACTTCCTCCCTTTCGTGCTTCTTCTCCGGCTCCCTCGAGGCTAGACGACATCGCTCCTTCGACGTCATTCCCTTGCTATCGGATCGGAATACATGACATTTTGATCGGGATCAACAACGGGAGCTCGCCGCTTCCCCATCTCCTTCGTGGCTGGTCCGACTTTGCTCTTCGAACGACTTTCCCTTCCTGCGGCCTGGAAGTTACGACATTTTGATCTCAAGCAACAACAGGAGCGGCTCGCTGTGAAGGTAACTATCTCCCTTGCGCATGCTTCGACGGCCAAATCCCATAAATCCGTCGAACCGAGGGAGGTAAATAAAAAAATTATTATAAATAAAATAATTATACTTAATTATAATTATGTAATTTTAATTATAATTAGTTAGAATTATTATTTTTAATTAATCATGTTTTTTTTTATAATTAATTACAAATTGATTTTAATCAAGATAATTATAATTAATTTAATTAATTATAATTAAATTTGATTAAAATTAATTTTAATTTATTATAATTTATAAAATATAATTATTATTAATTATTATTGATTAATTATGATTTATTAAAATTAATTAATATCAATGAGTTATAATTAATTATAAATTAATTATGATTTATGATTTTAAATAATTTTAATAAGATTTAATTAATTATCTTAATTAAT
>NW_021319309.1:855284-857704 GCF_001605985.2 Dendrobium catenatum | reverse complement strand
CGGAGTGATTTTGCCGCCAAATGGCATCACGAAATACCGGTTATGGCTAGAGCCTATACGTTACTTAGTGGCATCAAATTCTTGAGATATGAATCAATAGGATATGATCGATAGGGCACAAAGCCCTCTGTTAGCTAAGGTGGATTCAAATTTGTCCCGTTAGACAAATATTCACCCCAGGTTTACAAGGTACCCTTGGAAGAAGCAACCTATGGCTGCTGACAAGGATCCTTCTGTCAGGTTGGGTCGACTACCTCCTCTGACTAAGTAGACCAGGGACCATGATGGCCCGGGACGACGGAACCATGGGATCTTGATTGGATCCATCATCTATTCCCCCACCATCCGCTTTAAGTGCAAGATGGTGCAATTTCTATTTTAAATATCAAATTTCTCAAATTCCCAAACTTCCAAACACTTCAAATACCTAAACCTATGCTGCTACTATATGTCAGATAACACGTATTCTATACGTATCTGATTGATGACTAGCCTTAATCGAAAGTTCTCTCTCGTTATCGGGAGGGGTAATTAACTATAGGGGCTTGCGCCTATAGGAAACCAGAACTCAGATCATAAAGTCCTCGCAAAATGAGGGCGAAATCTCTGGGTAGTGTCTTATCTACAATCCATCTGCATTACAAAATTTACCTCGGAATTTATCAGTTAAAACTCCCTCGCCGAATAAAAAGAAACGCGGGCGGAGGCCGGGGCCGAATTTTCGGAGCCCACAGATTTCAATCATTTAAACGAAAAATCTGCCACCTTCTTTATGTTTTCATGACCTTAATGTGTCACTTAAATATTCCTCCACAATATTGGGGGATGCTATCATAACTGCTTATTATTCCATCAATCGAATCCTTTCTCCATTACAAGACAAAACCTCGCACATCTTCATTCTTCATCCCGATCAAGCTCCTTTTCCCCTTACTCCCTACTTTGTTCATGTGTTTCTTTCGCCAAACAACCTCATTCCCTGTATTATTTGGCGCATATTTTTTGCATTTTCCTCATACTAAGAAAGGTTATCAAAGTTATGAACAACTTGCAAAACAATTGCATACTGCACTCAATGTAACTTTTTATTAGACAAGCCTCTTCTTTTCCCTCTCTTTCGCTATTGAGCCCTCCTCAACAGCACCTCCCACCACATTTTAGATCCGATTAAGCATTCACCGATCTCTAAGTCATATAACCAACATCTTCGCATTGCCCTCCAAATAGGTAAAAGACAATCTACTCATCATATTCACCCTTTATGTTATTAGATCAACAAACCATTTAGATTCAAAAATTCACCTTGTCTTCATGGTATGTTTCTATTCCAGTACATACCAAGATGCACTGTAGCATAGGTTAGGAAAACATGACAGCAATGTCGAAATAAATGTTCCTCTCAGTCGTCACGCCTAGTATCTGTTCATCCCCCATCCTAAGGGCAAACCCATTGATTATTAAATGGTATTCACTATAAAATTTCATTATGATATAACAATTGATCACTACAGGATTCAGTTAGTTGCATAAGGGTTCATGAATATATATAGGATCAACTCTTTTAACACCTTTTCCCATGTTGTTCACTTAAACTTTCCTTTGATTCTTCTATTTGCAGCCATCAATTAAGGTTAAACTATACTACAAATGGATGCTCGTAATATATTTTTTATGAACCATAAAAAGCCATTTATGTGAAACAGCCTACCAGAGTTGTTATTCAAGGGGAGAATCATATATTTCTCAAGAAGGCTATCTATAATGACCTAGCTAATATTCGTCTTGAAAGCAACACAACATATCACCTTCATCGAGCGTACTTCTATAGGATCTAATACTCATTATATTGCTGACATCTTCTTCATGGGAAATAGCCATCACAATATCTCTATCAAAAGTGCTTCATCACGAAAGATTAAGGACGACCTAAATACTTCTTTAGGATTGAGTTCATCTATAAATATGAAAATTTTCTTTCTCAAATAAAAATATGCCATTTACCTCATTGAAGAAATAGGCCTACTTAATAATATGATGCGACCAAAAAATACAGGAGACCCTATACTTCTCGATCACAAAGGACACGACGGACTTCTAAGGACGAAAACGACTAAAAACGAGAAAAGGGAAGAACAAACTCTTACATTTCAAATTAAAGAAACAAAAAGAAATTAAAAACACAAACTTGACTCGATCTCAAAGACACCCTAAAGTTGCTTCACTTAGAGAAGAAGTATACAGGTGGAGTGGCACTTGCGGAGAGACGAAACAGATTAGAAGCCCGAGAAGAAAGGTTGGAAAGAGCCCGCAGGATTTTCGGAGGGGATGAGAAAAGAAGGGTGGAAAGAGCCTGCAGGATTTCCAAGCAACCCGCAGGTTAACAGATTTTTTTTTCCAAAAATCACATCATATTCAACTAT
>NW_021319309.1:849590-854980 GCF_001605985.2 Dendrobium catenatum | reverse complement strand
AATTTCTTCCTGTTCTTTTTCAAATTGCTGTTGCAGATACCTTTTGTATTTTTCAAACTTTTGATCACATAGGAACATGTGATATTGCAATTTGTATAGCCGATCTTGAAGTGGATCCGTTGAGTCACCTTCTGTAGGAATCCACCTGTCCAACGGGAGTGGGACATTAAGATCATGTTGCTCGCTTTCCTCCATGAATGATGCCATTTTTTTTGGATTTTCCATTTTTTGACAGACTCAAAAAAAGACTCAAAATACTCGATCTAAAGAAAACTCTAGACTCACAATTTCTTGACTTGACAACAAAACTAAACTTTGACAAACTTGACAACCAAAATAAATTTGACAACTTACAAACCTAGGACTTCCTAACTTGCTCTGATACCAAAATGATGCAACCAAAAAATACAGGGGACCCTATACTTCTCGATCACAAAAGACATGACGGACTTCTAAGGACGAAAACGACTAAAAACGAGAAAAGGTAAGAACAAACTCTTACATTTCAAATTAAAGAAACAAAAAGAAATTAAAAACACAAACTTGACTCGATCTCAAAGACACCCTAAAGTTGTTTCACTTAGAGAAGAAGGATACAGGTGGAGTGACACTTGCGGAGAGACAAAAGAGATTAGAAGCCCGAGAAGAAAGGTTGGAAAGAGCCCGCAGGATTTTCGGAGGAGATGAGAAAAGAAGGGTGGAAAGAGCCCACAGGATTTCCAAGCAACCCGCAGGTTAACATATTTTTTTCCAAAAATCACAAATCACATTCACTTACTTCAAACATAAACAATCCCCCATATTTATAGGTATGAAAGGGAATACAAAGAGACACATTACATTAATTTTGACACAATAAACTAAGCATTAAAACATAGAAATCTCCCCCCCCCCAAGCTCACGGTTAAACACCCAAACCAGGAACCAAGGAGACAGCCACGGGAGACGAGGGGAACCGCACGGACCGACAGCCACGGCCACGGGGAACAAGGGACGGTCACGGAAGAAGGAGCCCAGCCGTGAGATCCCAAGAGGCAAACAAATAAAGCCATGGTGGAATACAAGGAGCCACCATGGGAAAAAGAAATCTTGGAATTCCAAAGGCCAGTTTGGAATTCCAAGAGACAAACTTTAAAACAAACATAAAAAGCATAAAAGACATTAATTAAAAGATAATAAATGAACTAAAATATTAGTTCATAATGAGCTAACCCTTAGTTCAATAAATGAACTAAAAGTTTAGTTAAATGATGAACTACTAGACTCAAGGGAAGTCAAAATATGATTTATTTTGGACAAGTGTTGACCATAAACCTATTAACACACCTTCGGATACTCAAACTACAATTGATGATTTTAATGCATCTCTTGATGATCCATCTTCATATCACAAATTAGTGGGAAAACACATTTATCTAACCATTATGAGACCTGAAATTTCTTTTGTTGTTGAAGTGATAAGTTAGTAAATGCAAAATCCAAAGAAGCACTAGTAAGCTATTCTTAGCATCTTTAAATATATAAAGGCCTCCTAAAAATGGATTGCTTTAGAAAAAAATCAAAGAATTTGAACATTGAAACATTCTCCTATGATGATTATCCTAACTTTATTGAAGACAAGAGTAAACCACTGATTATTGCATCTTTGATTGAGAAATTTGGTCACTTGGTAGAGTAAGAAAAAGACATTTGTAGCAAGATCAAGCGCTGAAGCATAAAAAATATGGCACATTCTGCACTTGAATTGATGTAGAAAAAAACACTTATATGAGAATTTTATTTCGCTATTATTTAGCTTATGACTTTATATTGCAAAAATTGTGCCACTATCCGAATTGCTAGCAATCATGGTTTTTATGAATACACAAAATAACTTATTTATAAGCCCTCTTACAAGTAAATACGACATATAATGATTTTGTTTTTCATCCCAATACCTCCCAACAAACCTAATTCAGGTGTATGGCAATACTTATATGAAATATTACCTCCTCCCTTAATATTGACAATGCCTCGCCTACATAGGGAACTGATTCTTCTGGAACAAACTCCGTTACTCCAGCAACATCATTAGCTGTTCTTAGTGGATCATGTATAACTGGACCTTTTCCTTTAAGAATGTCAAATGGAATGTTCATACCTGGCAAGGGGGTTAATATGTCTGAGAACAATATGACCTGCAATACCAGGATTAAACAGGGTTTTAGAAACAGTACAAGAATAAATATCCACCTAAGTAATAAGGTAAGTTACATGTTGATGAGGACATTGACAGACGCTACCGACATGTTTATAGACGACGGAATCGCAGATCGACGGCCACGATTCAGCGCCTCTACTTTTGATTTAGATGTCCTGATGTATTATTTAGTTATTTATTGTTTTCCGTTTTTACCCCTGTTGGGAGTTGTTTGTTATCGTAGCCCAGAGGACAATTTTGTACTTTTCCTTTTTCATGAGTGGAGACCTATATATAGTGGTCTAATATGATGTATTGGGTTAATGATTATTTAAATGAAAATTGTGTTTTTGTTTCTACTTCTTCTTGCATGAGAGCGAGAGAAGGGAGAGAGCTCAAGGGGAGCAAATCGCAAGGCCCACCAATTGTTGGAAGAGTCCGCGGCTCGTGGTTAAGTTGTTCTATCTTCTCGTTTGTGTTTTCCCTCATCTACTTAACCTAAACCCTCATCCCGATTACCTTCAATCCAAGCCCCGAATTCTCCCACCGGCCACCTAGGGAGTCAACCAGCCGGCCAAGCCCCCTCCACCACCCCTTACCCCCAGCTCCACACGCTGGCCTCTCCCCCACCCCCCCTTTCCCCCACTTGTTCAAATTTTGAAATTCAAAATTGAATGAGTTCCAAAATTTCAAAATTTGTCAAAAGCCAAATTGGGAAAGTTTTCAAATTCAAATCAATTTGAAATTCAAATTGAATTGGATCTCATAATCAAACTTCCTAATGCGGAGAAACTAATTTGGAAGGTTCATAACTCGCTCCCACATCCTCTCCTCTCCCTCTTGAACCCGCCGGCCACCCATGGCTCCCTCTCCTCTCCCTCTTGAACCCGCCGGACACCCATGGCTCCCCCTCATTGATTGCCACATTAAACCCCTCCCCATTTGAAATTAAAAATTAATTTCAAATAAATCTTCCCCCCCAAAATTTTCAAATTCTGAAATTAATTTCAGGATTTGTTTTAAAACCCTTCCCCCTCTCTCTACAAAACTGGCGGCCTCCCCTCTTGGCTCCCCTCCTTAACTCCACCATTCAATGCATTAATGTCTTTGATTTGAAATTCAAAATTCCAATCAATTCCCTCCAATCTAATCAAATCTGAAATTAAATTTCAGATTTTGATTAATCCCCTCTACACTCCACTAAACTTAATTTCTCCAAACCCTAGCCCATCCCCCCTTGCACCCGCCGACTTCTCCCTCTCTCCTTGGAAATCCCGCCGCCCTCTCCTCTCCCTCTTCCTTCCTCGCGAACCACAGGTGCTCTCCCTCACCAAGTCATATTTCCCCTCTTCTCACTAGCGCTCTCTCAACGTCGGCAAGAATGCATGGCGGATCCCGAACGTGAATGGGGACTTGTGTTCGACGCCGACGGTAATATCAACATTCTACGATCTCCATTCTTCGACATAGGCTTTGAACACGACGACACCATTGGAGATTACTTGGATCGAGTTCTCCCCATCCTTACGCACGTCATCGACGGTCAATTTTTCGACTACGATTGGATCATCGTCGGCCACCCACCACCCTCATCTCCACCGGCTACCTCTCCACCAACGAAGTTCTCCGGCGCCGTCTTCCTAGTGGTAATATCCTTCTTCATATGGTTCATCTTCCTCCGCTAAAGCTTACAAGTAGTTGAGTGAGTAGGACCTTGAGGTGAACCTCTCGTTGTTAAACGTTGGATTATGTTATTTGTACTTAGCATTTAATTTTGCCTCGAACTTTGAAAGAATTGTTTGGTTATTCTCTATTTCACATCTTTGGCCTAAGCAAGTTGAATATTTCAAATTCATATCTTTCTTTTATGCGCTAAAGATAAATTTATATGAGCAAAGCTTTAATCAACTATCTTTCTAATTTCTAAATGTAACTCCTAGTAATTTCACATCACTTGTTCCCCATAAAATGAGCAACTCTTATTTCTGTCAGGCTTAGTTTATTGTAATATTTCTTCAAGGAGCTCTACTATGTCAGACCTGAAAACCTGTGCTCTGGAGAATTTGTGCATACCCCTATTAAAACAATTTCTTTAAATGACAGCTACAATGCCTTTGTTTATGGATGCAGTCATTTCTGGCCATTTTCTCAATGAAGAAAAAGAATAAATCAACAATTTGGCTTGCGAGACATGGAACTAAATCCGTGATTGATCACCTTCACAAAAGTTGTTCCTTGTTATATTGATGTTGCTTAAAATAGTTATTTTACATCACTCTATCCTATAAGTTTATTGTCAAAGTAGCTATCCAAGCATCAATTGTCAAAGAGTGTATGACAGCCGCACAAGCAAACTCATAATTCCTTGTCTTATTTTCCCAATCTTATCTTCAAGCACGCAACTTAGAGAAGAGCATGATAGGTTTTGCGTCATCTTCAGCTATAAAAACAATTCATGTGTGAGCATGTCGAGTTGATAAGCCTTGCAATATTTCGTTAAATGCAGCTGGATACTCAGTATTATGGTATACAGTAAAAATATTATATACAAATTTTTAAATGATATAAGGAATTCAGAATCCCAGCTGAACAACAATGCTATAAGAAATCAACTACTGTTTCTCCATTAGGAACTATCCCTGGCTAGCTTTTAACTATAAGTGCATATATTTAAAACGGACAAAATAAAAGTATATCCCCCAAAACAGTTATAATAGACAGCCATGTCACTACTTTAAAAAAGCATGGTAATCTGATACATCTTGGAAGTAAAAACAGCGAGTAGAGGAGAACATAAAATGGAGGAATATAAAAAAAAGTGCTGATTTTTTATTTCTCCTTTAATAATAATACAAGATACAATTGATCTACTATTCGAAAGGTAGATCAGCTCTCCCGGAAATCCTAGCCGTCGCTAGGAACCTTCGAAAAACCCTAGAAATAAAATTCAGCAAACAAAATATGATAACCCTAGACAAAACTCCCCTTTAAATAGCTCTCACACACAAGAAACACCATTGGAACCTTCCTAAATAGCATAAACACAACTAGAAACTTTTCAAAATAATTAAAACTTTCCTAAACAGCATAAACATAATTAACAAATATTCCTAAAAAATTAAAATCTTCCTAAACAGCATAAACGCGATTAGGAAACCTTCCTAAATAGCTCCCCTTTGATTCCTCCTCCTCATATAATGAATAATAGCTC
>NW_021319309.1:833509-847623 GCF_001605985.2 Dendrobium catenatum | reverse complement strand
GAAATCGGACTTCTTCCTTTGCTTTTCCGCTCTTTCTCTCTCCTCAAAATATCTGATATGTTAAAATGACTTTCTCTCTCTTCAAAACGAGCTCATTTTCATATATCATTAGGCTGATCGGCCCGGCCGATCGCCAAATCGTCCCGGGACGATCAGACCAAAATCGATCGTCCTGGACGGTTCCCAGAACTTGTTTCAGGACGATATTTTGAACAGTGCAGATCGGCCTGGCCGATCTCACTATCGTCCCGGACGATTCTGGGAGGAAAATCCAAGCCAGAGAGGAACAGTAAGGGAACGAGGTCTCACAGCACCCCTGCCTTAGACCAGATGAGGACCTGAAATAGCCATGCATGCCCCCATTAATACAAATAGAGAAATGGGTATCTTTGATGCAAGCTTTGATCCAATTGATAAAAGTAGAGGGAAACCCTTTTGGGCCATCCTAGCAAAGAAAAAGTCCCGTGAAACCATATCAAAGGCATTTTTAATATCCAATTTAGCACAAAAAAATTTATCATGATGCCTCTTGGAAAAAAAGCCAATATTTTCAGCCGCCAGAATTGGATTGTCAGTAGAGATTCTGTTTGTGATAAAGGTAGCCTGACTGTGATGTATGATATCATGCATATAAGGTTTCATTCTTGAAGCAATAATTTTGGCAATAATCTTATGAAAGACATTACATAAGGAAATGAGCCTATAATTTTGAATAGAATCAGCATGTGTTTTCTTTGGAATAAGAGCTATCGTAGTAGCTTTAGCTTTATTGGGAAGGTAGTATTTTGTGAAGAAAGATCCGACCGCTTTGCAAACCGTAGGTCCATTAATAGACCAAGTATTCTTGTAGAAAGAAAAATTAAAACTATCAGGTCCAGGTGCAGAAGAGGGGCACCCAGAAGAAATAGCCTCCTGTACCTCAGCATTAGTAACATGAATGATAAGGAAGTGCTTAGCTTCATCATATAACAAATTTCCAATAGGAAAATTAATCAAGTCCAAAGAAGGAGGCTTAGGTGAATTGTAGAGTTCCTTGAAATGATCAACAATACCTTAAATATTAGAAGCTTGAGTCTGATCATTGTTGCAAAAAGAAGAACGTAATATACTCAAATTTTGTGATTTTCTTCTTTGAACCTTGAAAAAAGAAATTTAAGATCTTCCTCTCCATTTCTTATCCACTTGACTTTGGATCTTTGAATGATCCAATTAGCCCACAAAGAGTTGTAGTATGCATAATCCAAATTAATCTTCTTTAGGAGTCCACAAAGATTGACATTGAGGGGATCAGAGTCAACTTTTACTTGATATTGGGTTTGTAAAGAGGAGAGTTCAGCACATTTGGACTCTAAATGACTAGAGTTAACCCATCTCTTGTACTTGATTTCTTGCTTCAAGAGATTTAGCTTATGTAGGGAGCTAATGGGGTTACCTTGAAAAGGGGTGGAAAAAACAATGATCAGAATATCCCAAAATTCCGGGATCTTGCACCAGAAGTTTTTTAACATAAATCTTTTGTTAGTAGTTCTCTCCAAATTTGCTTTGAGGATAAGCGGCGTGTGTTAGAAACATTACAAATTTTATAAAAAGAGTGAGGATAACCAGAAATCCAAGATTCATTAATGAGCACATGATCAAGCTTTAAATGTATGGGGTTGTCAATCCTTTGATTAAACCAAGTAAAAAAGTTGCCAGAAGACGGTAGATCCGCAAGATGAGTATAAAAAATAAGAGAGTTTAGAGGAGCTATGATGAGGACATCGATCCAAAGTCCAAACATGTGCATCACCGATCGATGGCCATGATTCAGAGCTTATTTTTCTAATTGTTTATGCATTTTTATTTTTTATATTTTCCTATTGTACCCTTATGTTGAGTTGAGTTATGTTGGGGCCCTGAGGGCAATTTAGTCTTTATTTATTCATGTATGCTTGAGACCTATATATATGGGTCTTTCCTCTTGTAATAGCTAATGAATATTTTGAATGAAAATTTGGCTTTGGTGTTCTCTTTGTGAGTTCCGTCTTGAAGATCTCTTTGTGAGTTCTTTTCTCCTAGATCTCTGTGTGAGTTCTATGGAGAGCCCAAGGTGAGGGCAAAAGCAACACCCACCAGTCATTGGAAGAGTCCGTGGCTCGTGGTCTATCCCCCATACCCGATTTCCCCTCTTTCTCTCCAACCCGCCCACCTCAACTCCACCCCTTAGCCGCCGGCCATCCTACCACCACCATCCGGCCGGGAATCGTCCAACCATTGACCCAATCTCCTCTTCCATTCGAAGCTAAATTTTGAAGTTCGAATTTCGAATGCCAAAATCTTTCCTATTTTAGAATTTCCAAATTAGGAAAGTTTTTGAATTCGTTCTCATGACGAATTTCAATTTCAAATGGATTTTGTTTTAACCCCTTGCAAACATCATGCATGCAATTTTGGAAGCCACCCACTTACACCCACACCAAATCCCCCTTCTAGAAGCCGCCGGCCCCATGCTTGGGTGGAACCCCATTAATGCTCCATTAAGGCATTGATTTCTCTTGAATTAGGAATTAACTCCAAATTATTTTCCCTCCTAATTTACTTAAAACTGAAATCAAATTTCAGTTTTAAGTTTTCAAATCTCCTCCTCCTCATCTTGCCGCCGGCCCTAGGATGGGCTCTCCCATTGATTGCCTCCTTTAATGCTACCTCATATTTGAAATTCAAATTGATTTCAAATAAATTTTCCCTCCAATTTTACTTAATCCTGAAATTAATTTCAGGATTGGGAATTAATCCCTATTCTCCCCTCTATTGGCCGCCGGCCTTGCTTGGGGTTAATGCCCATTAAATGCCACTTTATGGCATTGATCGCATGAGGTTTGAAATTCAAATTCTAAGTAACCTCCCTCCTAATTTAATCCAAAATCTGAATTAATTTCAGATTTGGTTAGATCTCTCCCTCTCCCCTCATCTAAACCCAATTCCTCCTCCCATAACCCGCCGCCCCTCCCCTTTTCCCACCTTGGCCGATCCTCTCCCCATCCTCCTTGGGGTGACTTCGAAGATTACGGATGGACTATTGAAAGCACGCCGTCCGTGTTTCCTCCACCACCGGCAACCTCTCCGTGGCTCAAGACCCTTGGCATTGCAACCTTCCTCGTGGCATCGTTTGGTGTGCTGAAATCTTCTCCCGCTAAGCCTAGTTTAGTTGAGTGGTTAATCCCCAAGGTGAACTTCTCGTTATTAAATTACGGATTGTTGTTTAATAGCTTTTGTGTTGCTACGATCGTTGTTTATCCATGAGTTTTGGTCAATCTACGCATACTTCTTCGCCTAAGCTAGTTAATAACACGATTTCTTTAATGATTTTCTTGCTATCTCAATGAGATATTAATTGAAATTACGTTGTCATTCACTTTTAATTTTCTTAAGAAGCTCCTTGCATGTGGTTTCACATCACAATTCATGTCTATAATTCTACTTCTGATAGTTCCTCAGAATTGCAGAATGAATCTTAAACAAAGTGGCTCATTGAAACCCCCCAGAATGGTCCATACCATAACAAGTACTTAGAAATAGAAAAAGGATTAGCAATTCATTTTTCATAACAAAGAAAGTCATATTAAAATCAAAGATGTAAGTTCAGTATATTACATCGCTGTTAAAATCAAAACTTTGATTCATCTCATAGAGAAATGTCTTAAGAGTACTTTGAGGTAAGGGTGCAAGGGTAATTTTAAGGTAAATTTTATGAAAATGCATTAGCCCGACTAAATTGTATAAATTTGAGCATTGGGCAATCCATGAGTCATTGATAGACATGTTCATGACACAAAAAATATTAAAATGCAATAGTAGCAAAGATAAGTAGAGAAATAATGACATTTGAATGATGATGGGGTAACATCTATTAAATATAAATAGTAAAAAATAGAACTATGTGGTTTAGGCATGACTAATGAAGAGAAAATAATGCAGCATAAAATTTACAACTGCTTAACAAACAGATGCTTCCATTTTGGATAATTATTCATTGTTTTCTTTCTTTCCACCACCACTCAATATTTATTTTCTTGAAAATAAACGGGCCCACTCACATAACTACCACGTTATGCTTCAGTGCCTATGGCCGACATCTCTTCAAAATTCTCATCAGAATTAAGAAATTACTTAAATTAATTTCCTGTATTATCTAGTATATATTGTTAAGTAAATTATTTACTTAAAAGCAAATACTATTATTCACTTAATTCTTTTACTAATGATATTTACTGTTATAAGTAACTTAACAGAAATTTTTATTTCTTTATTTTTTTCATTAAGCTTTAGAATAGACTTTACAATATATTTACTTAATTCAAAATTTCACATACCTGAAATTTTTTGGGTCTTACCGTTTTCCTTTTTCAGTCAAGGGTAAAAGAGTTATACAGGATTGTGTCTTTGCCATAGGAAAAGAGTCAAGAGTTATACACCTTGAACTTGGCAAAAAAAAGGAGGTAAGGTGGCTTCCTGCCAAAACTACTGCAAAGCAAAGGGTTGTAAATGGTTTCAGCTTGACTCAAATTTCAAAGCTTGCATAGTAGAGAAATCATAACTAGAAGCTTGGGGAATAGATATAATCTTGAAGAGCCAAATCACAAATTCAAATTCATAACCAAATACCTAAAGCACTTCACATTGTCTGTAACCTCTATGCAATCTCCCTCTATTCTAAGGGTAAAATTTAACATTTCCATTGAATTAGTTTCTACATATATTTCACAATCTAGGAATATTAGTGCCAGTTTACAGTTTCAATCTGTGAAATACAGCCAATTCATCCTCTAGGTTGTGGCAAGTTCAAATGATTTTCTCCCCAAAAAGAACTCATTTACATCTCTCCTAGTAGAAGTGCGCATATTAAAGATTCATGGATAACAGGTCACTGGCCTTGAAGATCTAGGCCAATTTATACAAGAAGATCTTGACTGCCCAAAGTCAGATACGCCCTGCCTAGTAATAGGGAGCACCATTTTTTTCATCCATAGGAAGGAAGAGAGGGCTCAGCAAATGCAAACAACGGCCAGAGTGGGGAGTCTGCATGACAAGAGCAGGCAGCATGCAGCATACATGGTGCATGGGACCAACACTTCTTTTCTCACCACACCAGCCACTTCATATGTTTCAGACCTTAGGGACCGAGAAGTCTATGAACTACATTTATCAAATCCTGAAGCTAGTTAAGTGTTCATAAGACACGTGGTGTGGGTTTGGTGGTTGGAAAAAACAATACCATGTCTCTTGCACCATGAAGAATTTCTGACTGAACTTGAAAAAGATTAAACTGCAAAACGTCATCAAAAGTTTACATGAGAATCAGTTTTTTCATCAGGCCTGGTCATGGGGCATCCACCATCTTAAAAATAATTTCATATGTAAATGAAGCAATAGCAAGAAAGAACCTTATCCCCAATATGATAGAATAATAGCCAGTTAAACAATTGAAGCAGTTAAACTTCAGAAGAAAGCCAGAAGAATTTGCATGCTGAAGGATTTTCAACATGTCAAGCTGCATAAAATAATGAAATTCAAACAATTTTGTGTTGAGCAATTATCCAAGTAGTTGTAAAAAGGCAGAAATTCCAGTTATCAACATAGAAGGCAAAAAAGATTTAGAAGGGGAAAAATAAATCTGCAAGAAAAATTATGTCAAAAAAAATCATACCCCATCGGGCTTGAAAACTTTCCATGGCTGTAGAGAAATTTCAACAACAAGATCTACATTTTCTGATCTTTCACGAAATGAAGGGTACCTTTCACATATCATTTGGTAGCTCTGCCAAAGCATTAAAAAGGAAAGTATTAATTAGTTTTGAATGATAACATTCCTAAAGAGTGCCTAAGAAAGAGAGAGAAAGAAATTGCTTCACGTGTATTGTATAAATTTCAAATTTAAGGGAATAAATTAAAATAAACTACATGTAGGATCTTATCATTCCAGACGTCAATTGGGTCAGGCTAGCCCATAAATCCAAGAAACCAACGCTCTAAAGCTCCAATATGCAAGCTATAATGGGAATAGGCTCAAGTGTGCTAACCATATTGGGCTCAGGGCCAGCCTAAGAGCTAATTAACATTTTAAAAGTCCCCCGATAAGTCCCAATGATTAATGTTGAGCTAGTCAAAATAATAATTAAAATAATTGTAGAAACATTGTTTGAATTCGTAACCGACATAGCTAAAATCCTACTAGTAGGAAAAATAATCATTTGCTCGTATTATGTATATGCTAATCTTCATATGTGATCCACAAATCACCTAATGTAATGTAACGACAATGGAAGAAAACAGCATCAATTTTACGTGAAAAGGATGCTCATACATCACAAATTTTGTCAAATGGAGACCATCATGATATGTCCAAAATGTCAAAAACAATCAAGATTGACCTCCGTGTTGTGTGAATTGTGAGATTAATATATATTAGGGGTAGCAGATGCCATTCCCACCTTCATTATGATGCCACTGCAAGCAGCACCTAAATAGGAATTAAGGGCCAAGCAGCCCCCCTTTTTTAAGTGCATGACTAAGGAGCAACTTCTTGAACAAAAAGTCGGGCCATGTGCCCCAAAATATTTAAAATAAAATGATAAAGTAGTGACCACGAGTTTATCTATCTTATTCTCCTTTTTAAAACTTAAAATTCTTTCGTGCCTAAAAAGGTTGTCATCTAGCCCCTTCTGATAATGTAAAAAATAAAATAAATAAAATTCTTTCATTAAAACATTCGCTATCCATTCCTTCTCTTTTTTTCCCTTCTCAAAGTACACAAGTTCACCTTTAGCTAAGCTCCCACTCACTCCTTTTTCCTCCGTGCTCTCCATCTCCACATCTTATTATTTCATTCAGCCATGAAAATCTTTCAACGATGAGCAAAAAATGAGAGGTAAACTTTGAGCTCCTTTTATGCAACTAGTTCAAATTATTTCAACGCAATTGTGAGCACAATATTGCATCAACTGAGTTAGCAAACTTTCAGTATTTCACAATTCCAAATGCATTTTATAGCCTTGTAATGGATCCTCCACAAGCCTTTATAACATGCAAAAGATTGATCATATACCATTAAAAATTAAAATTATCAATAATAGATTGAAGAATAATTACACTTGATAGACAATTATAATCGAAAATAAGGCGATGAAATATATATGAAATCTACATAAGAGGTCATTAAACTTAAAAAAAAAATTATCATTGAACATGCCTTCATGTACCTCCCTGCTTGCCTCATTAGCCAGACAGGAGGTCGATCAACTTTTTCCCCTCGAACAGCATTTATCAAAAGTGGCTCAGTAGCACTAGAAACTCTTGATTCTGCCACAACCTCTACATAAAAGCATGAATATTAAACTTTAAAACCATTGCACGCTATACATAGAAAGAAAGAAGCTTGAATTCCACAAAATAATGTTATGTCTAAGTCTTTTGGTGGTTATTCTATCTCATTTGCTTCAAATCACCTATTTTCCATCACATTATCTTGAAGTACTACTCTCTATCTACTATTACAATTCCATCATGTCTCCTTTACTGTTTTACATGTCTTTAACATTCTTATTTCTTCCCTTCTAACATAAATAGTGGTCCATGAACAACTTTATTTCCTCGCATGCAGCTCACACAAGCTTGAAATTGAGAACTAAACAAAAAAACTCTATGCAGAACTAGCCGGTATTGGCATCTTTTAACCATACATGTTGGGAAAACAAGGGGGGTAGAATAGGCCTTCAACTGAACATCTCAAGCTTTTATATCATATTAATGCAGATCAGTTAAATCCGAGCAATCCCCACTACTACATTCTTTCCCCAAAGCCCTAAGGGAATTAAAGGGCAGACAAAACATTTCTAGCATTTCATACAAATAATGACCACGAAATGTTCAAATTGAAAGAAGTGGATCCAAGGAAGAGGAATACCTCCGACGGTGCAACGCACATCGAGCATCCTCGATGAAGAACGGGAGCGATACCTCGCTTTGAGAGACTTGGGCTGAGAACATAGAGAAACGGGGCAAGAAATGCTCCCCATTATCGGAATTCTTCGCTCCTTCTCCCACTCTTCTCAGCCTTCTGACCTCCGACCTCAGCTGGAAATGAAGTCCTCCCTTATCTGAATCTAGTGAGGGGTCTACGACGGTGGAGGAATATGTGTATCCGTTCCTGTAGCCAGATTCAGGTTGGTACTCTGCAGTTTAGTGATCAACAATTCCTATAGAACATGGCTCATCGGGCCCAGCAATCGAGCAACCTAAAAATTTTGTGCAAAGGATTTTTTTTATTTTTTGGGTAGGGGGTGTTTCTAATAATTAATTTTAATATTTATTAAAATATTATATTAATTTTGTTAATAAAATGTAAAAGCTATTAACATTCATTTATTTAAATAAAAAATATTTTCATGCATAAATTTTGAGAACTTCAATTGGGTATATTTAAGTTTTTTTAGTGTTGGGTAAAATGAATGGTTTTTTCTATTTTTTTATTAATCAAAGCAAAGTAAATTTTTTAGGACACCTGAATACTCATCAGACTATTTTGCATGTAATATGTCATTCTAGTGACCTCCCCTGCATCATGTCATCCTCATCTTCGATGATGTTGACCTCACTCCAACGTTGCATGAACCTCGTCGCTAACCTCAATCCTGAATCTTGCGCCTTGCAGCATACTATACCGCATGCCCTTTTTTAGTTCCACATTGTCTTGATCCCATATCATGTGATCTCTAAATACCACACTCTTATGAAGCTAAAACCTCTCCCCTCCCTTGAAGCCATGTTGCCTTCATTGTGAGAACCTCCATCAATCATCGCTCTCCAGCACCACAGTCACCTCCATCACTTGCGTCTAATAGTATGTCATAAGCTAGTTGTCTTATATTAGATATGGTTAGTTTCATCAAGACACAATAAGGTAATTTTTTAATTTTGGATAAATTTACTTTATAACACTTTACAAATATCTAATTTTTAAATACTTGCAAAACATAAAGAAAATTTTAGATATTATACATGTAAATACAAAAGAATTCAATGGCATGCACATATTTTGCTCTTATATTTTATATTGAGATCACTACTAAAACTTTTTTATATTTAGCTCCTCGAATATAAAATAAGGTGAAGTATCACATAGGTTCTTTAAAATAACTTTTATTAGGATTGGATTTTTTCTTTGGCAACAAGTTATACAATTTCTTCTTCATTCTCATGCAGCTCAAGCTCTAACTTTGAGTGGTCCATATTCACTCTATCTTACCTTTCTAAAGTTTTATACCTTAAATAGTTTGTTAAGTTGTTATAGTAGCAACTAGTGAGTATTTTATTTTCATATATATATATTCATTCAATTGTGCCAAATTAGTATCATGGATTATAGTGAACTATGAAAAACAACCAATTGGCAACAACCCTCACCCAAAATTGAGATATATTTCATGGAACTCATGCTTCTTTCGATTGAAAATCAAAAACACTATCAATAAAATTTCAGGGCTTCATCACACATAAGATGTACAAACTTCATAAATTAGCCTCATCAACCTAAAGTTCGCAATTTCAAGACTTCTTTCAGGAACAAAATGATAATGTTAACAAGATAACATGACCAAACAAAGAGAGGCCCCTTAGGTCCAATGCATAGGACTATAAGAACAAAAAAGTTCAACCTAAAATGGACTTCCAATAAGAAAATGTCTACAATAAATTGTGATATTCCAATTTTTTCTTATGCCTTCAATTGGGCTAGGATGCAAGTTTAACAAATGTCCTAATAAGTGTCAATTGCAATTATTGGATGGGGAGCCAAAGGTTATGCCACTCTAGTTACCACCAATTTCAAATAAGAATTCTAAAGATTTTCAAGGATATAAGGGAGAGTTCTTATTTTATATTATATAACAAGTATTATTGGCCCTTAAGAAATTAGGGCCTTCACAGAGACTCTTCGTCTTCATACCCATACAACAATCAATTAGAAGATGCACAAGCTATTAATAGACAATGCTTGCATAAAAAACATGGTATCTAATAATGTAGCCGATACATAGTACCTAAAAAGTACAAAACAATCAATTGCGAACAATTGTACTATATTAGTTGGACTATAAAAGGTATTGAACTCTTGTTACATATATATGTATGAGGTGTCATTTTCCATCTACAAAACTTCATGTGAGGTGATATACAACGTAACAGATAGATCTATGTCATGTTATCATGGGACTATCTTAGCTATTATATTCTATTGTTTTGAAAAAAATTGAGCTTATGTAGTGCAACCAACTCATATAATTGTGCATATTCCTCTCTCACTAATAAAAACATTTTCAATTAATATTGTTGCGTATTGAACTTAAAGGATTGATCATACTAACATTGTGTTAGTGAAAATGTGTTGTTAAATTTCATATAGCTAATAATGTGCTTAACTTAGTTTACTAACTTCATAACTTATTACATATTATGTTATTTCCTACATAAATGTGTATACATTACTATTGTATCTATTAAACATTTTGTGCAGTCTATTTTGATTTTGCATCACATTTGATTGAGTGAAAATTTCATTAACTGGAACTTCGCACTTCACCACCAACCCTCATGATACTATCTTGGTAATTATGAATTTATTTAATAAATTTTGCAACTCCCAACTTTTCTTATTAATAAAATGGCATAATATAAATATATCAGTATCATATTCACACTACAGGAAAACTCGTCATTACCAGCGGACGTAATCCGCGGTAACATGGAAAATACGATGGAAAGATAATGTTTTCGTCGAATTTCCGACGGAATTTCATGCCCTGGTTTGGCACGCATCGGAAAAATGTTTCCAACGTAAATAATACGCCATAAAATGTTCCGGCGTACTCTCCGGCACATTATCAGCAAAAAAGTGTGTGCCAATTATGTCACTTTTCGTTAGATTATTCCGGTGTTAAATACGCCAAAATTTTCAGCTACTCCAAAAATATCGGTGGAAGAAACGTCGCAACGTACGCCGGAATGAAAGCAACGAATTATAACCGTCGCATTATCTGCCGGTATTTCCAACGTATATAAGACACTGGAATGAATCAAATAATTCGTTATATCATCATTTTCGGTGTCATACCGACATATTTTCCACCAAAAACCTATAGCATAAACAAAAAAAATTGTCTTCTCAGGCAACAATCAGATTTTCACACTTGTAAATATATACATATAATTATTCCACAACACATATTTCAAGAACTTCAACAACTACTTAAAAATATAAATGTAAACATTACAAATTGTTCATTAACATCAACAAATATTCAAAAATATCACAAATTGTTCATTAACGTCAAATATTCAAAAACTTATACAAGTTTATTTAACATTGAAAAAACTAAACAACTACTCTGAATCCATGGACTCATCCTCAGTTGGAGCTACCTCTTTTCCACTCAACTGCTCCCACATTTTGCATATTTCATCCAACAACTGATTGTGTTGCTCCTGCATTTGCATCTGAATATGTGCTTGTAATTGAACTTATCAATCAGCTTATGATTTTCTTACTTGTTCTAGCTCCGCTTGAAGGGCCATTATCTGTTGACTATATAAGGACTCATGTGAATTGGCTGCGAAGCTGAATACAGTAGAGTTCATCCCCTCGTATGCCTAGATTTGCGAACCTAAATCATAAACTCTGTCATACTACATTCCTCCTACGGCTTGCGACCAGATGCAGTACTCATAATACTCCATAGAGTCGCCAGAAGAACCCTCACATGCTGCGGACTGACTCTCTCAAAGCCGTATATACTCCTTATCCGCCGATATTTCCGACGTATATAATTGAGACAAAATAAAAATTATTAAACACATTATCCGCCGGTATTTCCGACATATATAAGACACTGGAATGAATCAAATAATTCGTTATATCATCATTTTCAGCGCCATACCGACATATTTTCCACTGAAAACCTATAGCATAAACAAAAAAAATTGACTTCTTAGACATCAATCAGATTTTCACACTAGCAAATATATACAGATAATTATTCCACAACACAGATTTCAAGAACTTCAACAAATACTTAAAAATATAAATGTAAACATTACAACTTGTTCATTAACATCAACTAATATTCAAAAATATCACAAATTGTTCATTAACATCAAATATTCAAATATTCAAAAACTTATACAAGTTTATTTAACATTGAAAAAACTAAGCAACTACTCTGAATTCATGAACTCATCCTCAGTTGGAGCTATCTCTTTTCCACTCAATTGCTCCCTCATTTTGCACATTTCATCAAACAACTGATTGTGTTGCTCCTGCATTTGCATCTGAATTTATGCTTGCAACTGAACTTACCAATCAGCTTATGATTTCCTTATTTGTTCTAGCTCCGCTTGAAGGGCAGTTATCTGTTGACTATATAAGGACTCATGTGAACTGGCTGTGAAACTGAATCCAGTAGAGTTCATCCCCTCGTATGCCTGGGTTTGCGAACCTAAACCATAAACTCTGTCATGTTACATTCCTCCTACAACTTGCAACCAGATGCAGTACTCAGAATACTCCACAGAGCCGCCAGAAGAACCCTCACATGCTGCGGACTTACTCTCTCGAAGCCGTATATACAATGAGTTGAGACAAAAAATAAAAATTATTAAATACATATACTTATATGGGCTTTTCTTGCTCATCAACTGATTGTTGATCCTCATGTCGCTTATGAGTGTGACTATGAAATTCCACATGAGTTTGAACTCTACCTAGCATCTCTTTCTGTAATAGAATTATATTAATATTTCTATTAAAGAAAATTATAAAAATACTTTTAAAATTCATTATCAAACATCACATGTGCTCAGTATGTGGAACTGAGTCGCCAGTATGAAGGGAATTACCTAAGCCCCAACCATTAGAAGCTCTGTTCTATCAAATTTGATCCCTCCTCCTACTATATTCTGCACTACTCCAAGTAGTGTTCAACTCAGTCCATATAGTCTCTCTAATCCATAATGGCTGCTCGCTAGTCTTTCTAATGTCTGTGAACATGTCGCACATCCGAGTGGACCTACGCTTCTTAAAATTATTTTTAATTTTGTCATTGTGCTGGAGAAGCCAACAAAAATCTTTATGCATTCAAAAACACACAATATAGAATAAATATATTTTTTTGCTTAAGTAAAAAAGAATAAATTATTTATTCATACATAACATAAAAAATATTAAACAAAAATACCTCAAACTCTTTAAACCACAATTCCCGGACTTCTTTCGGGACTTTCTTCTAAGAAACATAAGGAGCGTCAAACCTGCTCCGTATAATGTCCCGTATTTTATGTGTTAGTTATTTTGACAGGTAGAACCTACAAAAATAATATTATGTGAGAAAAACATATAATATAAAATAAATATGTTTGTTAGCTTAAGTTAAAGAAAATGTACGTGTGTGACACTGTTAGGTGCTATCAATATTCGATCATCTATCGTCTGCTCTAGTGCAGCTGGTGTCGAAGGTCCACCTATAACAGGCTGATGGGGTGGTGGGGGATAGTATGGTGGAACATATAGTGGATATGGATAAGTAGGAGGGGTATCATAAGGTGGGAGTGGATATTAAGGGTAGAAAAAGTACTATACGTGGGATCTGGTGAGTAGAAATGCTGGCCACTGGCTTCATGAGTGGGTAAAGGCTGAGTGGTAGGCTGAGTAAGTGTAGCAGGCTCAGAATGTGTGGCTGGCTGAGAATGTGTGGCAGGCTGAGACGAAGTGGTCCCCTCAGTACGTGCTGACCTAGATGCATGTTCCAATTGTAGTGATCTTCTTGTTGCGCCTATTAAAAATATTTTATTTACCTGAAGCGATCTACACATAAAAAATATTATAAACATAAGTTATAACAAAAAATATAATATAAAATAATACATTAATAATAATATAATAAAATGCAGTGTAATAATAATAAAATAAAAGCAGTGCAGTAACAATAAAATAAAATTTACCTTATGTTAACTCATCATTTGTTGATTCACTTTCATATGATGATATATTTTCAACACTATCATATTCGTCATGACTTTTCTCTATG
>NW_021319309.1:824852-833326 GCF_001605985.2 Dendrobium catenatum | reverse complement strand
AATTAGGTCAAGTAGCCATTGATACTATGAATCACTATCTTCAGTGTGAACCTTTCAATGAATAAGATTATATTATTAGCATATTTATTGCATACATTACTAACTAATTAAGATAAATTATTCAAAATATACTGTATTTTTAAACTAAGTAGTGAATTTTTTCTCCACTATCTTCTGGACTTATCCTTATTTTGATGTATTTAAACCATCAATGAACCTCCAACAAACTTTTTTTGAGTTTAGAATAAAGTTAAGAATAATAAATATATAAACAAACTAACTCATACTTACATGAGATATGGCTCAACTTCATCATAATTAAGCAAGATATATAATATGACAACTGTCATCTCCTTATCGGTCAAATAGCACACGGTGCTAGTGCCTACGGGTTCACCACTTTCACTGAATACATATATATTAGAGGATTTACCAATATTTTGAGGTGCAGTACTTTCACCTGATTGAAATATTATTTCAAATTAATACAAGCAAAATTAAGTTGTCTCGTACATTAAATATACTTCACAGATAGAGCCTTCAGGGCGTACTTTATTCTTAGCAGTCTTCTTAAATTTATTTAAATTTCTCTTAAAAAGAATACATCCAATGATACTGAGCAGGTACACCGACTATAGCCTCATATGATAAATGCACTTGTAGATGCTCCATAGAGTCAAAAAATATTGAAGAAAATATTTTCTCAAGTTGATACATAATGAAAGAAATTTGCTGCTCCATAAGAATCAAGTTCTCTACGTTTATAATTCTTTGAATAAGACACTTAACTCGATCAAAGGGCTTTAAAATTTGATCTTGCAGATAACTAAAATTAGTTGGTAATAGACATTGCATGAATATGTAACAATCATGATTTTTTAATTTTAACAATCCCCCTGATCTTATGTCAACACAGCTGCTTATATTGGAAAAATATCCATCATGTACTCGTAGGGTCTTCACCCATTCACAAATTGCTCATCTTTGGTCTAAAGTTAATGTGAATGAAGCTTTTGGTTTGAGAAGTTTTTCACCTCCACCATCCTTTAATTCTAATGCTTTCCTCTTACAAATCTCATTTAAGTCCTTCCTTACTTTTATATTATCTTTATATTTATATTTGATGTTCATAATTATATTGAAAATATTATCAAAAATATTTTTTTCTATATGTATGACATCCAAATTATGTCTAATTAAGTTTGTTCTCCAATATGGCAATGACCAAAAAATATTTTTCTTGGTCCAATTATGGTTGACACCATATCTTGACAATCTGTGCTCAGTTAATATTGGAGAATCCATTATTGTGAGTATGAACCTCACTATTTCAAATATTTCTTCGCTACTTAATCTTGGATGAGGTTGAAACATCATCATTTTATTTTTAATAAAGGCATATTTATTTCGCCTAAAAGGATGATTTGGATGTAAAAACATGCGATAATAATCAAACCAAGTGTTCTTCTTTCCATACTGTTGCGGATCTATTTTCATAGTTTATGATTTTAATGATAGAAAATACTCTTATTTCTCTACGACTGCCTTATCAACTGACATTTCAGGTTCACTAGATCAAACTGTAATTTGGAACCAACTCAAGATTGGGTAGATTAGGACTGAGTCAGTTTGTACCCTTTTTTCTTTCTTGAGTCTATTGTATTTGGTGTGGCTCCTGATATTATGTAACTTTGCACACACACACTTTGGAAGATTTTCTAACTGTTTTCTAGAGTTTACTATTTTTTGTAACATCGTTTGGGACGATATTTATATCGGCCTGGACGATCTGTTCAAAAATAGAAACCCTGATTAGGGCATCATTCTTATTAAGGCAGCTGTCATTAAGCCAATCAGTCTGGACGATATTTGGATCATCCAGGATGATAGGTTCAATTAAGAAAGAATCAACCGCCATAATCAATTAAGGTATTCTTTATTTTAGAAAATCAGCCAGGATGATATCCATATTATCCAGGACGATCTAACTGAATTATGCCTAAATTAATATGGTATCTATGGAAAGCATTAAAGGCTGATTGATTTGATCACATCGGCCAGGCCGATCGCAGGATCGGCCGAGACGATGGCCTGGATAATTTGATTTCATAGAAGAAGAAGATCTCTTTGGTGTCAAAGGACCCGGCGACTCCGCCGTACCGGGGAAGGTGGAAGTAATTTTTATAAGGGCTTCTCCGCCTAGCTGTGGGGGCTAAAGGAGAGACACTTAGTTTAGTGCAATACTTGGAGGGTGCCTCCGAGGAGTGGACGTAGGTCAATGTTTGACCGAACCACTATAAATCTGGTGTGATCTTTCTTTGTTTTGCTTTTGCATTTATTTATTTTTGCACTTTGATTTTTATGGTGATTTGATTTTAAGTTTTGTAGTTCTTTACATAAAGAAAAAAATTTAAAAATATCAATTCATCCCCCCCCTCTTAATTAGCTTTGGGCCAGTTCATAAGGGTTTAACATCCCTAACAAACTTTCACATACTTTAAAGTGAATAATTTTGTATGTTCCATATAATATGGACAAGCTAACTTGCATGAAGTGTTCTAACCTGAGAGCATGCCATACGTAGGAAAGTCACCAATTGTCCAAAGTAATGCTGCTCTCAGTATGAAGTTATGTTTGGTAGAGATATCATATGTACTTACCCCCTCTCTTCCCATAATAAACTTAAATCATCAATTAACGATTGTAAGAATACATCAATCTTTACTTTTAGATTATGTGGCCCTAGAATAATAAGTGTCAAAAACATATAAGGAGTAGTCATACACAACTCTAGAAGAAGATTATAAGGAGTCAGTATCACGGGCTAATATGAGTAAGGTCAAGCATACTAACTGAATGGAGTAAAATCATATGCGCATAAACCTAATCTTATATTTCTTGGTTTTATTACGAATGTGGGATGTGTATGATCAAAGTGTCTCCAAGTCTCTGCTTCTGATGGATGTATAATAACACGTTCTTGCGAAATGTGATCATTATGCAATCTCTTATGTGCAACAGATCTCATGGATGCATATAACCGTTGTTATCTAGGAATTATTGATAAGTAAAACATCCTACTGACAGGTACATCTTTCTACTTTATTTATTTTTAGATTTTTGTTTAAATATTGATGCTTTACAATAACGGCATGCAATATCTGAGAAATCATCTTTAAAGTATAACATGCATCTATTGACATAACAATCTATCTTTGTGTATGTCAAACCAAGTTTGAAAATTAACTTCTTTCTCTGATATAGATCTATATGAATTATATTATCTATCAGGTTGGTTTCCTTAAGCAGCCCAATAAATTGATTAAAATATTTACAAGCAACATTATTTTCTGCCTTGATGCTTAACATCTTCATATTAATAGATAACTCTGAGTGAGTGGTACACCACTTCCATATTGATTGTTGGACAGCATGCAACAAATTATAAAAATTATGTGCTTTCTTATTTGATAACTCTTTTGTATATTGTTCGTATGATATTCTAATTGCATCATGAACTAATTTTTCAAAGATTTGATCTAATATTTTCATCATCAGTTACACAACTACTTCTAGATGGACCGCATTGAGAATCAAAATATGACTTGTACTCACCATGAGAAGTCCGTGGCATGAATCTTATATGATACAGATCAACAATTACATCATCTAGTCTTAGGTGCACTATATTTTTAGATTTTAAATATGGACATCGAAATATTTCATCTGATATGAAGCTGGGTAGTTTTTCACTGTCTGAATGAAAATGTTCACCCATTAATGAATTCATCTGTTAATGTCTTTTGTTCTTGTGCCAATTGATTATACATCAAACTTCTTTGATTTGTAATATCCATAACCTACATATTGGCAGATGTAATTAAGTCGAGCAATGTATCTTAGATAATGCAAATAAGGAGATGTCAATAATTGGCAACATGACAACTTGACTATGATCCAATGGAGCTTCTTCAATTCGGCTCGCTAGTTAGCTTAAACTCAACTCGATAACGAGCTCGGGAGTCGAGCTTATTGAGTTTCGAGTTCGAGCTTTTTAATCGAGCTTGTATAATATTTAATCGAGATTTTCCTTTAGTGTCTCCCTATTAGTCTAACTCTATCTTCCATCAAATAGATGTTATGCACTGTCCCTATATATATATATACCTCCATTGCTCTCTCTCTCTCACCCTCTCACTCAGACTCTCTCTATTAGTGTCTCTCTATTCCTCACACCCTCTTTACTCTCTAAAGATTTTTTTCTCACTTTTTTACCCTATCTCCCTCTCCCTCTCTTACTCTCTTAGACACATACTTTCTCCCTCACTCATTCTATTATTAACTATCTCTTCTTTCTACCCCTCTCTCTCTCCCCCTTCTTCTATCTTATCCCTCTCTCACTTTCTTACTCTATCTCGCTCTCATTACGCCATTCTGGTACAATAATCACATGTCAAAACAATCATATGTAACATTGTCATCACTCCAATCAAACATATCATATTCTCTTATATATACCTCCCAGCATATAATGCTTATTTTAAAGAAAGCTCTTCGACCTATTCTCCTATGTATTATATCATATCATGTCTATGCCAACCTAAACCAATTTTATTTAATAGCCAACCTTTATTGCATGCACATATTTCATAGAAGATGTACATGTATATCATGTTACTTATACATAGGAAGTATTATATAAATCATAGCAACAATACTAAAAAATTAATATAGTATGCTCATTTTCATATATGCTTATTTAATCAGCAAATCAGTACATATATGCATATTATTTTCAAATAATTCATATCATATAAATTATGCATGTCATAATATTTTTGCATGTCATGTCACTATCTATATATATCATATCAATCTTATAAGCAAGTAAACCATTTTGCCAAAATTTTAATACAATTTTCATATATCAATTTCTTAATTATAGATTTTCTTAGGGACTATGCATCAATTATAGAAATGCATGAAGAAATATCAATATGATTATGTCAAAATATATAAAATGAGGAGATCTATAACACATTAATATGTGATAAAAGTTTACTAGAAATTCAAATATCACATCTTTTACTTATTAAGATCAAATTAAAGCCCATAATTCCTACCAAATTTAAAACCGCTAAAAATAGATGTAATGTAATGATCACCTACCTTAAGAGGAACACTTTTCCTAACTGGCTTAACGAACAACACCAACCCTATGACCTCAAAAATGATTATCTTTCTCTCTTCATTTTCTCCTTTTCTTCTCCCCAGTATTCTTCCCTTCTCACAACCAAATGAGGAATAATATGGGATGGGGGAGAGGGGGTTTATATATTTATATTAAAATTCTCAAATGTGCTCAGCGCTATGACGCTACCTTGCCTAAGACTATTGTGCATTTAAGCGTTTCTCATTCTCTAAAAACTTTCTCCTAACTTTGAAACCTCAATGTCGCAACACTGCTACCCTAACGTCATTGTAATATCCTTTGATATAGTGTCTGATCTACCTATACAACAACAATAACATTATCAAGCCTTTGTCCGACTATGTGGGGTCGGCTACATTAATCCTTTTTCTCCATCGTGTCATGTTAAAAGTCAAATTTTTATTTAAATATAATAAGAAAAAATCATTTCTTATATTCTCTAAATGAAGTCTTTTTAGATAAATCTCTACCTTTCTTAACATAAGTCAAATCTAATACCTCTACTTTCCTAACTAGGTCAGCAGAAGGCCACCATTTTTATGTTACCAAACCATCTAAGGTGGTTCTCTCTAATCTTATCTTCCATTGGAGCTACACCAACCTTTCATGAATATGCTCATTTAGTATCCTATCTCTAAGAGTAAAGCCACTCATCCACCTAAGCATCCTCATCTCCACTACACTTTAATTAGTATTATGCTTTTCTTTTAATGGCCAACATTTGGCATCATAAAGCATTTCAAGTCTCACCACCATCTTATAGAATTTTCTCTTAATTAAGGGGAACTTTTCTATCACACAACAAGCCCGATGCATTCATCCACTTCAACCATCTAACTTAAATTATGCTGATAATATCCCCATCTATTTCATATTACTCTGAATAAATATATCCAAGATATATAAAATGTGTACTCTTATTAAGGACTTGGTCACCCAAAGTCACAATTCCCTCACTAGGTCTATTACTACTAAAATTACACTCCATATATTCAATTTTATATCTACTAAAGAGAAAACCTTTAGACTCTAAGGTTGACCTCCATAATTCAAGTTTACCTTCAACTCTCTCTCTCTCTCTCTAGTCAATCTTATCAACAATAAAAATATCATCAGCAAAAAGCATACACTAAGGTACATCCTCTTACAAATGTCTGTTGAGAACATTCATGACTAAAGCAAAAATATATGAGCTTAAGGCTGATCCTTGATGTAATCTAATCAAAATAAGAAAATACTTGGTCAAACCACCGTGTGTTTAAATACAAGTAATAACTCATGCATACATATCATTAATGATTTGAACATAAACGTTTTTAACTCCTTTTGAAGAACTCTCCATAACACTTATCTTGGAACTTTATTATATGCTTTGTCTAAATCGATAAATAAAATATGTAGATCCTCCTCATTCTCGCTATATTTCTTTAGTAATCCTCTCAATAAATGAATAGCTTCCATAATAGACCTACCGAGCATGAATCCAAATTGATTTTGAGAAACAACAATATCTTGTTGCAACTTACGCTCCATAACTTGCTCCTATAGTTTTAAAGTATGACATATTAACTTAATTCCTCTATAATTCGTACAATCCTGTCATCTTTATTCCTAAAAGTATAAATTAACATACTCATTTGACATTTTTTTTTAATCTTCAAAATAGTATTAAAAAGTTTAGTAAGCTAAGAAATACCTTTATCTCGTAAGTATTTATTTGGAATATCATCATATCCATCAACTTTTCCACACTTCATTTTCTTTAAAGCCTCTCTAACTCTAGACTTACTAATATGTCGATAAAAATAAAAATCTTTATTTTCATTTAGGATGCTAAGGTCACTAAAGTCAATCATAATTTTATATTATTCATTAAAAAGTTTAGCAAAATATCTTATCCACCTTTGTTAAATATCAACTTATAAGAAAAATACTTTTTTATCTTCGTCCTTAATACACTTCTCTTGAACTAAATCCTTACTACTTTTATCTTTTGGTTTGACTAACTTATACATATATCTTTATCCCTCATAATTATCTAATATATTATATAAATCATTAAAAGTTAAGCTCTTGGCATCACATATTACTTTTTTAAATTCCTTATGTGCCTCTTTACAACTTTCCCAATTATCAAAATTTTTACATATAAATTAATTTTTATTATAAATTTTTTCATTTTTTATCTTTTCTTGCATATTTAAATTCCACCACTAACTTTTTTTACTATTTAGAGTATTTCTCTTCGAAACTCTAAGCATATCTTTTACAATATTCTTAATATCACTAGCCACTTTTTCCAATATAATACTAGCATCCTCATACATAAATAAAATCATAAGATCTAAAATCATACTCTCAAAAATTATTTTGTTAATATTATTTAAATACCCCTATCTAATCCTAGAATATCATTTGACTTTATTTTTTATTTTCTATCACTTTATCTTAAAGTCTAAAACTAATAATCGATATTGAGTACACAAATGTTCACTCGGAATAACTTTACAGTCTTTGCAATTTAAACGATCTAATTTTCTTATTAAAAAATACTCAATTTGGATTTTACTATATCCATTTTTATAAGTGATAAGATGCTCATCTCTTTTCTTAAATAAAGTATTAGCTACTAAAAATTATAAGTTAAAAAAAATCTAATATAGTCCTACCACTTTCATTTGTTGTTCTAAATCCATGACCAATGGGAATGCTTTTAAAATCATCTATCTCTCTACTAACATGTCCATTTAGATCTCCTCCAATAATTTTTTTTTTCTTAAAGAGGTGTCTTTTGTATTAATTCTTCTAAGTTATTACAAAATTTTAATTTTAAACCCATATCCAAATCTACTTGAGGAGCATAATCACTTATAATATTAATAATCTTAGCATCAATAATAATCTTTAAAGTTATAATTATATATCTAATTATGTTAATTTTTATAAATCATCCTTCAAACTCTTATCTAAAATTACACATACACCATTTCTAATAAACTCCTACTCGAATACCATAGTTTATAATTTAAACTATTAATCTCCTTAACATTCTCTCCAACCCATTTATTTTTCTGAATGCACATAATATTTATCTTCCTATGAATCATGATATTTATTAATTTCATTAATTTTTCTATAAGGGAGTATACATTCCAAATTTCTATCCTAATTTTAGTTTCATGGACTAGCTTCTTTGCCCACATTCGTCCTTAATGTGGAAAACCTTGTCCATTTAACACTACACTTGGGCACCGGTGCAACG
>NW_021319309.1:817730-824790 GCF_001605985.2 Dendrobium catenatum | reverse complement strand
TGATCAGACCGCTCGCACAACAGCGCCCTCGCACCGGAAAACCAGGCGGTCGACCTAAGCGCTGCGGCGAAGGGAGGAGAAGAAGGACAGGAAACAATAGAGGTCGAGCATTCTTCGAAATGAGGATTGAGGAGGTCCAATCCACCACAAAAAAGCAGCGCATAGCCACTCACACCCACATCAAAGGCCTTGGTCTTGATGTATTTCTCCTTAACGAACTGCTTAGGGTTTAGGGTTTTAGCGTTTTTTTTTGCATTCTCCATCAGTTGCAATAAAAATGTCTTTTTTTAACAGTTTTTTTTTCTTGTGTTTCAGGTGAGTGGGAACGCCATGGCCATGGCTGCTGGGTTTGTAGGGCAAGTGGCTGCCAGGGAAGCGGCAGGGTTAGTTGTGGACATGATCCGCCAGAAAAAGATGGCCGGCCGGGCGCTGCTCTTTGCTGGTCCTCCAAGCACTGGAAAGACGGCGCTGGCTCTAGGGATTGCTCAGGAGCTCGGGACGAAGGTAAAGTTCAGCCCTTGCAAACGTTGTTTAGTTTTTTTTCTTAAAAAATTGAAGTTTCATTGGAAACTTGTTTTTTTCCTCTTGGGTATCTTTTATTTAGATTAATTCACGTTGATCCTTTTATGAATTGAACTTGTTGGGATCATAAGTATCCATTTATGATCAAGCATTAAATTTTCTTGCGAAGCAAGCATCTCATGCAACCTAGAATAATATCATAGAAAGAACATAGTTTGATTTGGTTAAGCAGACCAGTGCCCAAACAATCTTACAATGGTGCGACTATAAAGAAAGTTCTGACGCATCACAAAGAGTATGTGGATATCTTGACCACTCAATCTGGGGGCTAATCACACCAAGTTGCTTCGTTTCCATTACATCTACAATTTCCTTATATTCATGTGTACTACCTGCGATGCTGTGACTTGGGCGGTGGTGGTCCCTGGCAGCATCGGTGTTTGGGGTGCTGTTAGGTTACCCCTGCAATTTTACACCTAAATGCCCTTCGATTGCACTACCGTAGTACCGTGTACTTTTAACCCTGCAATACAATATGTAAGATTTAAAATTCTCAAGTAACTGCACCTCTTTCACTACCAAATTGTAAGCCGTTCTTCTCTAAGCACTCCTTTTAGAGAGGAGTTGATCCATGGGAAAATGATGAGACATTATCATTTATTTCTGCTATATTCATTCAAGAGACAACCTTCTCATCAAATTACCAATTGAAAATTTGATCATTACAACTAATGTGTTCATGATATCGTTGCCAATGATGTTAATTAGATATGTGATTTGAGATTTCTTTGATATCTTTGGATGCCACTAAAAGATTGCTATTAAATACTTAAACTCAGCTTAATATGGGTGGGTGATTTGGCGACAAAGCATTATTATATCAAAATTTGGTGATTGTAGGTTTCAATCTCCAATGTTCATTATAGATAAGTATAAATAATATGTTAGATAATAGTCAAAATAACTGTTTAGAAATGTCTAGATAGTTTTATTTTTCACTTCTTTTTGCATATTTTATTATTATTATTTTCTAGCTAAGGAGAAAATTCCTTAATATGGATTATGCTTGTGATTTTTGTTGAACACTATCCTGTCGTGGCAAAATCAATCTTTGATGCGTAGCTTGTTGCAGTCAATTGAAAATTATTATGCCATTTGTTATGCTCATTGTTGATGGTTTTTATGCTCTTAGTGATACAATGTCAAACCTTAGTGCTCGTACTCAACCAACAATGGTCAGGTTGTTCATTACGCTCTCTGTTAATGCTAACAGTGTCAAACTTTATTGTTAATTGTAGTTAGTCAACAATGATGGATATATTCTTTGCCAATGAATGTCATACTCATCACAATAACAAATGTCTGATGCTTCATTTGTTGTAGCCAACTAAAAATGAGACGATGTTGAAGAACGCAACGAGCAGTGTGCTATAGCCACCTTACACTTTCATAGAAGCCATTATTTACTATTTGTGTACACTATCACCCTTGTAATTTCTCATCTTCATGTTTTCATTTGATGCATGTGGGGACCTACCAATGTGCCTTCTACATTATCGTCTGCCATTTTGATTAGCTAAAGGATAGCTTTTATTAAAGTTCCTACAATAGTATGGAGGTGATTTCTATAACTAGGCTTGATCCTTTGATTAATTTCTCTTTATTGTATATTTTCATATTCCATGTATGCTAGTGTAAAACTTTCACACTATTATGATTTGCGAAAATATCTTTTAACTTGCAATAGTTTGTTTTAATTTGTGGGAAGTCAACCCACATCAATGGACTTTTAATTGCAATAATTGGTGATTGTTCTCTTATAAGAATCACACTATCATCTATTTGGATGTCCATTACCATTTAGTTTGCTTTCATTATCAATAAGAATAGACTTCCTAGCCTTTTTACATTCTAAATGTAAACTTGCCTTAGTATGTAGGCTTCAATCTCCATTGTTTATTGTTGATAAGTATCAATATTATTTTAGATAATTGTCAAAACAACTATGTAGAAATTTACAGGTAGGTTTATTTTTCACTTAGTTTTGTAGGAATTTTTTTTGCTATTTTTAGCTAAGGAGAAAACTCCTTAACATTGTTGATGCTTGTTATGATTGTGTTGAAGACTATCCTCTTTGTGGCAAAATGAATCTTCGATGCATTGCTTGTTTTAGTCAATCAATATTTATTATACCACTTATTTATGCTCATTATTGATTGTTGTCTTGCACTTTAGTGCTCGTTGTAGTCAACTAACAATGATCGAGCTGTTCATCATGCTATATGCTAATGCTTTTGTCTTTGCTCTTATTAATACAATGTTAAACTTTATTAGTCAACTAATAATGATTGAGCTATTCATCACGCTCTATGCTAATGCTAACAATGTTAAATGTTAGTGATAATTATAGCTAGTCAACAATGATGGATATATTCTTTGCTAATGAATGCCATACTCATCACAAATAACAAATGTCGGATGCTTCATTTGTTGGAGCCAACTAAAAATAAGACGATCTTGAAGAATGCAACAAGTAGTGTCCTATACACCGCCTTACACTCTCGTAGAAGCCATTATTTATTATTTGCATATACTATCACCCTTGTCGTTTCTCATCTTTGTATTTTCGTTTGATGCACGTGGGAACCTAATTGGATGCCTCTGCATTATCGTCTACCATTTTTATTTCCTAAGGGATACCTTTTATTAAAGTTTATCCAGTAGTATGGAGGTGATTTCTATAATTAGGTCTGATCCTGTGATTAATTTCTCTTTATTGTATTTTTTTTATATTCCATCTATTATAGGGTAAAACTCTTGCACTATTAAGGTTTGCGAGAATGCCTTTTAACATTTAATAGTTTGCTTTAATTTTTGGGAAGTGAACCCAAATCAGTAGTCTTGCAATTGCAATAATTGGTGATCCTTCTCCTGTAAGGGTCACGCGATCGCCTATTTGGATGTACATTACCATTTAGTTTGCCTTCATTATCAATAAAAATAGTCTTCCTAGCCTTTTTTACATTCTAAATGGAAACTTGCCTTAGTTTGGGCTGGTGATCCAGCGACAAGGCATTATTGTTTCAAAATTTGATGATTGGAGGCTTCAATCTCCATTGTTCATTGTAGATAAATATAAATAATATTTTAGATAATAGTCAAAATAACTCTTTAGAAATTTACAGATATTTATTTCTCACTTCATTTTGCGGAAATTTTTTTAATTATTTTTTGCTAAGTATAAAATTCTTTAATAGGGATGATGCTTGTTGTGATTTTTGTTGAAGACTATCCTGTTTGCGGCAAAATCAATATTTGATGCATTGCTTGTTGCTGTCAATTGATAGTTATTATGCCACTTGTTATGCTCATTGTTGATGGTTGTCTTGCTCTTAGCAATACAATGTCAAACTTTAGTGCTCTTTGTACTCAACCAACAATGATCGAGCTGTTCATCATGCTTTCTTCTAATGCTAACAATGTCAAACTTTAGCGATAATTTTAGTAGTAAAAAATGATGGATATATTCTTTGCTAATGAATGTCCTACTCATCACAATAACAAATGTTTGATGCTTCATTCGTTGTAGCCAACTAAAAATAAGACAATGATGAATGTGCTGTAGCCTGCTTTACACTCTCATCGAAGGCCATTATTTAATATCTGTGTACACCATCAGCCTTGTCATTTCTCATCTTTGTGTTTTCATTTGATGCATGTGGGGACCTAACATAATGCCTTCTACATTATCATCTGCCATTTTGATTGGCTAAAGGATATCTTTTATTAAAATTTATTCAATAGTATGGAAGTTGTTTCTATAACTAGGCCTGATCATGTGACTAATTTATCTTTATTGTATATTTTCATATTCCATCTTTGATAGTATAAAACTCCCACACTATTATGATTTGCGAAAATGTCTTTTAACATGCAATTGTTTGCTTTAATTTGTGGGGAGCCAACGACCCACATCATTAGATGTGCAATCGCAACAATTGGTGATTGTTCTCCTATAAGGATTGCACTGTCATCTATTTGGATGTCCATTACCATTTAGTTTGCCTTTATCATCAATAAAAATAGTCTTCCTAGCCATTTTTACTTTCTGAATGGAAAATAAGTGGAAAATATAACTCTGCCATGTAAAGTTTTCAATCAACATTGTTTGATCATTGACCACACGAAAGGTGCCACTTGGGTGGCAGCAATGAAGACGTTATTGGGGCCACCAATAATTGAGTGGCCTTAAAACAGGCTTATCATGCTTTCCTAAGGAAATGGAGCACACCAATAGTCTTTCGTTGCTCCAGCGTGTGCTCCTTATTAGGAAATTTGTTTACAAAATTTATCTTTCTTTGACCCTTTTTGTCTTGCAATCAATTGTTTTGTGAGCCGTTCTCCCCTAAATGCTCCATTATGGAGATGAGTTCATTCCTATAAAAATGATGAAACATTCTTGGCAGTCAATTGGATATTTTAAAGAGGTCACAAGCCTTCTCTCAATTGTCTCTGCAAATCTGTCTGGTAAAACTTTGATTTATCATCACCAATGGGTTTATGAAGTTGATGCCCATGAAGGTGTATTTAGATTAGTGATCCGAGTTGCTTACAACCACTACTATCGGTTCCCTACCACTGCGCATGTCATCTTCGGTTCGGACGGGCTGTCTTTGTTGTGTCGATCATTCACTTTAATTTCAATAATAGGAGTCTTTAATCTTCACCTTTGGTTGTTGATAAATAAAAAAATAAAGACCAAAATAATCATCTATAGATCAATAAATATGACCATTTTTTTCTTCATATGTATGGATGTTTCATAGAATTTTTTACTATCAAGAAGTTTTCCACCATCGACTTTGTTCATTGTTGACTATTGTCTTGCTCATGTCATGGTAATAGCAACTTCGAACATGCTCTTTGTTGCATTTGTCACGATCCGACCCAGGGGATCGAATTAACGAGGCGGGAACAGACGGTCGGATGGTAGATTAAATTTTTAATTGCTGAATCTATCTCCAATATCTTAAAAGAGTCACTAAAAACTTCAAATAAAAAAGTACTGAACAAAAACATTCAAATACCTTTTATTTTTTCATTTGGTGTCTCACGTCTACGGTATACATTTTTACCTCTCATTTTCATTTTTGATTATATTAAGTTACAGTTGTAAAAATTGTTAGAGCAACTAAAGTAAGTCACATCTTAGGGAGTAACACATGGTTCTGAACTATATTAACTCAAGGTAGTTGAAACTAAATGCATGATATTTTTTCAGTATATATATCTTAAATTTTAATTATATATCATATTTAATTTTGCATTCATTACATTTTTCTTATTTCTCATAAATAGTATAATCATCACAGGAGCCACTGTCTAATTTAGTATTAATAAATGTACACCTTTTTTCTTTATCATTAATGTGCGCGAATACATTACATCCCCAATCAGTACCATAAAGAGGTGAGCTCATCATTCAACATGCACATTCAATCACATATATATAGTCATCTCATCATTATAATATATGAACTTATTATAATAATATCATGAAATACAAAATATAATTTTTCATTTAACTCAACATGATCAATTATTGTGTATGAGAGATATAAATCATGATCTAAATAACAATATAGAAATTCATAAACATATTTTGACTTTTAAAACATTTAATTTGAGAGAAAAAAATTTATCACTATAAATAAAAAAATCATCAGTATTGATTTAATTTCTTCACTCATACTCCTTTCTTTAAGGTCAAAAGATTATCACCTATATGAAATAATTTTTCATTCATAATCCAACTTAATAATTCAAAACTCACTTTTTCTTCTCTTTTAAATATACCCTAGGCTCGCTCTCTAATTTGAATATCTAAAACTATGTAAATTTTTTTTACCCAATCATTAATCAAATTTTATTTTCATTAAGTTAGTAATTTTAATATTATTATTTTTGGATTTAAATAATCTCTAATTTTAAAAATCTATAATTTTTGTCTAAATTTATAATTTATCCAAATTAAACCTTTATCAATTTCTAAATTAATTTAAAATAAACTTAATTTTTGATTTTGTCAAAAAATCAGAATTTTGGAAACATAAATTTCACTAATTTCAATACATTTGCATGCCAAAATTTATCCAATATCTATTTAATAATTAGGGTTTTTTCTATTTTCGGATTATTTTAAATTAAAAATTAAAAAAATGATATTTTGTGAAAAAATCAATGTTCTGAAAATCGGATTGGATATTGAATTGGAAGGAGAGGTTCACGGTTTGACCAGTTCGACTAATCAAACCGGGGTCGAACCGAATGATGTGATAAATAATAATATTATTATAAAAATTAATAAAATAATGAAATATAATAATCATATATTCATAAAAATATTGTTAATTTATAGTATATATTTAGATTTAATTTATAAATATAAATTATTTAAAAACTCACAATATAAAATCATAAATACAATTAAATAGTTTAATTTAAAAGTATTTCATTTGGTAACATAAAATTTTTTTAG
>NW_021319309.1:748073-816708 GCF_001605985.2 Dendrobium catenatum | reverse complement strand
TTAAATATTTAATATAAATTAGCAATAATTTATATTAAATTATATGGTTATTATATTTCATTATTTTGTTAATTTTATAAAATTTTTATAATAATATTATTATTTATTACGTTATCCGGTTCGACTGAACTATCATTCAGGTTCGTTATCTGGTCTGGTTTTCATAATCTTGTTTTTTTGAAAAAAATATCATTTTTTTTCTAATTTTTAATTTAAAATAATCCGAAAATAAAAAAGCCTTAATGATTAAATAGATAATGGGGAAGTTTTGGCATGCAAATGTATTGAAATTAATGAAATTCATGTTTTCAAAATTATGATTTTTGAATAAAACCAAAAATTAAATTTATTTTAAATTAATTTAGGAATTTGTTAAGGTTAATTTGGATAAATTATGGATTTAGAAAAAATTATGGATTTTTAAAATTAGGGGTTATTTAAATCCGAAAATAATTATATTTAAATTACTAACTTAATAAAAATAAAATTTGATTAATGATTTGGTAAAAATAGTTTACATGCTTTTAGATATTTAAATTAGAGAGAGAGAGAGCCTAGGGTATATTTAAAAGAGAAGAAATGAATTGAAATTATTAAGTTAGATTATAAACAAGAAATTATTTAATATATGTGATAATCTTTTGACCTCGCATGAAGTACGAGTGAAGAAATCAAATCCCTTAAATAAATGTGAGTACTAATGGTTCTTTATTTACAGTAATAATTTTATTTTTCTCTAATTAAATGTTTTAAAAATGAAAGCACGTTTATGAAAATTTTATTGTTAATTAGACATGATTTATATCTCTCATACCCAATGATTAATCACGCTGAGTTAAATGAAAAATTACATGCTGCTTTTCATGATATATATTATAATGATGATATGACTAGATATATGTGATTGCATGTGCATATTGACTGATGTAGCTCATTCTCTTATATTACTGGTTGGGGACGTAATGTATCCGTCCATGTTAATAGTAAAGGAAAAGAAAATAATATAGGAAAAAGAAGTACTTTCAGTGATACTAAATTAGGCAGTGACTCTTGTGACGGTTCTACTTTTTATGAGAAATAAAAAAGATATGAATACAGATATGATGAATGCAAATATATACATATAAAATTAAAATATAAGATATGGACTGAAAAGAGATCATGCATTTTGCTTCAACTACCTTGAGTTATTGTAGTTCAAAAACATGTGTTACTCCCTAAGCTGTAATTTATTTTAGTTGCTCTAACAATTTTTACAGGTATAACTTAATATAATTAAAATGAGAAGGAGAGGTGGAAATGTATATCATCGACGTGAGACACCAAATGAAAGGTATTTGAATGATTTTGTTCAGTATTTTTTTTAAAAGATTTTTGTGGCTCTTTTAAGATATTGTTGATAGATTTAACAATTAAAAATTTAATCTACCGTCCGGCCGTCTGTTCCTGTCTCGTTAATTCGAGCCCTTGGGCCGGGTCGTGACAACATCCAACTTAAAATTATTACATCATTAATTGTGCACACTATGGATATAACATATTGGATGCACCCCCATCATAGTTAACCATTCAAAATTGAGTCAATTTTTGCATTTTTTTATTGGTGGCTGCCCTTTTGGTGACAATGACAACTTCAGAAGTTCACTTATTGCAATTACAGGGCAAAATCTAGGCATTTATTGTTAAAGAATGTTCTATTTATCGCATTAGTTGACGTCATAGAGTAGGGGTGTCAATTCGGGTCAACGGGTCGGGTTCGGGTCGAACCCTAAACTGACCCGACACTATTCGGGTCAACCCGAACCTGACCCGTTTTTAAAAATAGGTCAGGTTTCCGGACATGAACCCGACTCGATTCGAGTCCGGGTCAACCCGACCCGACACGAATGACCCGAAATTGACCTAAAATTGCTAGTTTTCTAGTCAAAATCGGGTTAATCTTCGATTTTTTGGGTCAAAATCGGGTCAAAAATGGGTCAATCTCGGGTTTCCTAGTCAAATAAGAGTTTTCATGTCAATTTCGGGTTGCTGGGTCAAGCCGAATCCGACCCGATTTTTAAAACGGATTTATTTGTTGAACCCGAACCCGACCCGTTTCGGGTCCGGGTTGATCCTAACCCGGATTTTTCCGGGTCGGGTTCGGGTCGTGTTTCAGGTTGTGTCAAAAATTGACACCCCTAATCTAGAGACACTGCTATTCACATTACAGGAGGAATTCTGTTGGCCTTGCCTTGCTTTTTTTGGCTTTTACATGTGTTTGTGGTGACCAACTTACGTGCATTTGGCATCGCTGTATTTGATTCTAACTACCTAAGTGGCAACTTGCTTTAAAATCTCTCCAAGTACTTGGATATGTACTGCTTGTGTATAGATTTCAACATTTAGATTGCAATTGTGCTAGACCTCTTAAATTTTTTGCCATATGGAGATTTTCCATCTAATAATTCTTCTATCTTTTTGCTGCGCTTTTGGGTCTTTTTGAGCTTAGATAGCATTAAATTCTCGCACTCTAGCATGAGGATATATCTTTTGGAACACAACAAAACTCAGAACGTGCATTGCATTGGTTGAATGCTGATCAGAGCTCAGCATTTATACTGGAAATTTCAGGCAGAAGCTGTTCTTCCTTCTTTCTTCCCAGAATCTAGCATGTTCTTTGCTTCAAAAGCCCAGTATACCATCATACGCAATTTACCTGGCCTTGTTGTCCTGTGTATCTGCTGCATGCTTGCTGCTTTATGCTGTTATAAAACTGCAACTTTTCTCCTTAATCATGGATCATTACACTATTTACCAGGAACCTACTTTTACTATTTTATGCCATACGCTTGTGTTGTAATACATCACTGTAGCGCCAAATATTAACTTGTATATGATACATATGCACCTGTCTATTAGTGTTTCTAATTTTTTTAATTTTTATTTTTATTTTTTTTTAAACTATAAATTTCTCTTAAAATAGATATTGTGTGGTATTTAGTACCTATTTTTTCTTTATGTTAAGGTCCCATTCTGCCCAATGGTTGGGTCAGAGGTTTATTCATCAGAGGTGAAGAAGACTGAAGTGCTCATGGAAAATTTTAGGAGAGCTATAGGCTTGCGTATAAAGGAGAACAAGGAGGTTTACGAAGGAGAGGTTGGTTTTCATATTTTTTTAAATTTCTTGAGTGTTTTCTTTTGTATTCTAATGAAGACCAACTTTATGTTTGTTAAATTGGTACTATTTTATGTTAAATTAATGGTCTCCAACATTTTTTTTTTGTGATTTTGGATTCATTGGTTGTCTCCCTCTTACAGGTGACTGAGCTCTCTCCAGAAGAAACAGAGAGTACAACAGGAGGCTATGGAAAAAGTATTAGTCACATCATCATTGGACTAAAAACTGTCAAAGGAACCAAACAGCTGAAATTGGATCCCACCATTTATGATGCTCTAATAAAAGAAAAGGTAATTTATGGTATTTAGTTTGAAAAAGTTATTCTTAATTCTTAACCAGAACCCCTCCAAGCAAATTATTCTTGACTAGAATTTTTGCATAATCTCCCTCGGAAATCCTCGATTAATATTCTTCTGGTGTGGCAGCAAGCAGTGCTTTTGATTGCTGCCATGCTGAGCAGTAACTGGGAAAGCTCATACCACTTGGTAGCCGGTAAAGCTTTCCGGTTTGTTGTGTTGAATTGTGTGGGTTGGAAAACTTTGTCAAATTAAACCTAATTTCACGTCTTACATCTTTGAGCAGTAACAAACAATCATGCCTTCCTTAATTTTCTTATGTTTTCGTTTTATCCTTTTCTCAAAAGCATGGATGATTTTGGCATTTTACACTTTTTGATTGCTAATGGGAACTACAGGTTGCTGTAGGTGATGTAATATACATTGAAGCAAATAGTGGTGCTGTTAAGCGAGTAGGTAGGTGTGATGCATTTGCTACAGAATTTGATCTCGAAGCTGAAGAATATGTTCCGATTCCCAAAGGAGAAGTGCACAAGAAAAAGGAAATTGTGCAGGTAGAATATTTCTCATTGCTATTAATTGACTGGTATTAAACAGATTAGTTTTCTGCTGTAATATATGTAACTCTTCTCTGAATTATTTATGCTTTGACAAAGGATTGCTGAGGGTACCATCTTTATATGTATGCGCGACAACTTTAATATTTATGATTTCCTATTACATGGATGTTATTCATTGTTCATTAACTTTTACTTAATGAGCTATAAAACTGCATTTACTTAAATTGTAGGTTGTTTATTTCACTTTCTTTATATGTTACCCAACATCCATATTTCCAACAGTCTTCTTTAAGATTTAGTTTTTCTGTAACTACTTTTTTATTTGTATTTCCTATTATCATATACATTTCTGTCTCCTGTGACAATTTTTCTGGTTTCCTCTATTTTAATTGACCTAAGTTTTGGCTAGAGTGCTTGGGTGAACGTCATATTTGTTCATATCATGCTGTATTTGAAAGCTAGCTGCCAATAATGTGATTTTTTACACATTTTTTTCAGCGTGGCATAACTTACATTAATGCCTATAACTGGTATTCATGAAGTTAAAGGTACTTTTTTCATGGTTATCTAAAGTTGAGTGGCCTTATTAAGTTATGTTTGATTTGCAATCAGGTTATTGACACTCAAAAAAGTTTGTTTTGATAGAAGTGTTGTTTTAAACTTATCTTTTTCAGTTTGAATTACATTCCATCTCTTGCTGACCATGCTTTGTTTATTTTTATAATATATGCATGGAGTGCTAACCTTTTATTAGTAGTTATTTGAGTAAAAATTGAGTGATCGAGATAATGGGTTATTGATTAATTTCATAAGTAGTTGTGGATTGAGCAAATAATTCCCAATTATGATATGATTATATTAAGGATCATTATATATTGTTTGCTTTTGTGTTGGTTATGTAAATTTTTACAAAGGTTATTTTAAGTTAGGTAGCGTTGTGTATGCTATTTGCAAATAATGGTTCTCATAGGTGAAAACTCTATTGTGATAAGTAAAAAAGTTAGAACAAGCGGCAAAAAATGTTGAATATGGGGGGCTTATGGCTTGTAGAGCGATACACAATCATATGATTACATCAAGGATCGTTATCATATTTGTGTTCTTTTGTGTTGGCTATGCAAAATTTTACATAGATTATTTGAAGTGAGATTTTGTTGTGTATGCTATTTCAATTAACACATGTTATAGATGAAAACTCTATTATAATACGGAAAAAGTAAGAATAATCTGGGAAAAAATGTTTAAGGTGAGAGGCATATAGTTTGTAAAACAAAGATCGAGGACATTGATATGTAATTTTAGTGGTTGTGAATTCAATTATGTTCAATCAATACTATTGGAAGAACAATTATATAGCTATGATATGTTTAGATAACTTAGATCTATTAATAAGAGAATAGTGGTATAAATGAGCATATATTTTTTTTTGGAATGAAGGTTGAGTGTCTAATATAAAGAATTGCGTTAGGAGTACTACATGATAAAGTCTATCATTGGAAGGCTAATTATAAATTTTATAAGACAACAAACTCAGTCAAGGCCCAAGGCTGGGATGGCAATGGTTTGATTGTGTTATGTAGACTTGAGTGGTAAGCAATAAAAAACCATTGATAGCCAACTTGAGTGAGTTTCAAAAAATGGGAATGCTAAAATGGATTTGTTAAGTAAGATCAAATGGTTAATATTGAAAGTGCTTTATGAGTACTATGTGGTAAAAGACGATATCATGGAGAAATATGGTAAATGTTATAAAACAACAGGTTGACTCAAGAATGAGATGACAATGCTTAGATTATTTCATATGGATTTGAGTGTAGAACGATTAAAAATGTAGCTTGCAGTTAGGTTGAGTGAGACAAAAATGCGAGTGTAGGATACAAATTGGAAGATAGATTAAGAAATGATCATATTAGAAAGACGGTGAGAGCATCATCTATCTAATTGATTAATAGTGGTTAAAAGATGCATACCAATATGATAGGAAAATATAATTAATGTGGGATGATTAAGAAGGAAAAAGGTAGATTAGTAACAACAATGTTAGAATTTGTGCAAAATATTTATATAAAATGCAGTAAGCTCCTTGTTTCACGCTCAATTGGAAAGAATGAGGATCCATGAAGGCCACCAGGGCTAATGTTGATTTGACCAATCAAATATGAAGTATTTTATGTCTTATTTCGCTAATCTACTTGTTCGGGATGACATAACACTTTTACATGATCTGCGTCTTTGATTGCAAATATTCCCAAAGTAATCTTGTTTATTGCCCCTTCCCTTTTTTCATAAAAAATATGGCCTTATGACATATTCTTCTAGCATGTTATCTGTGCTGTCTTTCATGTTTTTTGTGGCTCACTGCTGGTCTACCATTTTAATTCAACTAAAACAGAATTGGACATGGAATATTTGTACCTTCTATTTTATGTTTGGAGAAACAGGCTCATGAAGTATTCTTTTTTAATTAGGATGTTACACTACATGATCTTGATGCTGCTAATGCTCGCCCACAAGGAGGGCAGGACATACTGTCTCTTATGGGGCAGATGATGAAACCTAGGAAAACTGAGATCACAGACAAATTACGACAGGAAATTAACAAGGTTTGTCTTCTTTGTTAAAATATCTTCTAGACTTGTTATCTTCATGCAAGCCTTTTCACTTGTGGATATACATTTAATCTAACATTGCTAAGATTACATTCTCTCAAAGCTCGATAAAATTATACCAATCTCATGATGGTGAATCGGTATATTAAATCTTTGCTTTTATGAAATGCATAGGTGGTTAATAGGTATATTGATGAAGGCGTTGCGGAGCTTGTACCGGGGGTATTATTCATCGATGAGGTAAGTTGTCATGTCAATTTCTGTATTTTGTTCGTCGCAGATGGCTAAGCTCTTATATTGCAAATCATATTTGCAGGTTCACTTGCTTGACATGGAATGCTTTTCTTACCTCAATCGTGCTTTGGAGAGCTCATTATCACCAATTGTCATATTTGCTACCAATAGAGGAATATGCAACGTAAGGTATACATTAAAAACATTAAAATTTGGCTGAGTGCACTTCTGTTCAACTTGTTCTAATTATGAAGCGCATGTTATATTTAAGACTCTCTTTAATGGTAGTTAATCATTTATTTTTAGTGATCTTAGTTTTATTTTTAAAGGCATAAGCTGGTTGTGTAATTTTTCATGGAGTGAATTTCCAATGAGCGATATTTAAATGCCATATAAAATTTAAGCACAAACATCTGCAACATGCTAACAACTGTAGATTAAAAACCATTCCTTGAACTGATACTTTTAAAGGAATAGATTTTAGTCTAGCCTAGTTTTACTTTCATTGCTTTGATTTTTAAATTTTAACTAAATAGCTAAAATCATTAGTTTAGGCTGCGTTTGGGATGGCGTTCTTATTGCTTCTTAAAGCAGTTTTCAAATATAAAAATTAAAAAAATTTAACTAGAAAGCTGCCTTAAGAAGTAGCAAAAAAACCGTCCCAAATGAAACCTTAGCCTTTTGGTAACCAAAGTTTAGCAAACAAAATTTAGGCTAACTAAATCTAGCCTAGGTGAAGAACTAAAATAAGGTAAACTAAATTATGGTTGCCAAAAAAATTGCACCGTAAGCTGTCTTTTTCAGTTCAAGGAGCCATCTTAATATTTGGTTCTCAACTTCCTTTCAAAGCTGTGTAATTTTGTTTTAGTATCATATGCTATTTGTAGGGTCCACTTACGCTTATGCATATCCATATGCTTTTCTGTACTTTTTTTTTCCTCCAGAGGAACAGATATGACTAGTCCACATGGCATACCAGTGGACCTACTTGATCGGCTTGTGATTGTACGTACAGAAACTTATGGTCCTACTGAGATGATTCAGGTTTTTAACTATGGTTTTAACCATCTTATCCCTCTTTAAATGAATAAAATATTTTTACAAACAGAACTTTCCTGTAACCAATTGTTCACGTTGTGTTAGATTTTGGCTATTCGTGCTCAAGTTGAAGAGCTGGCTATTGATGAAGAGAGCTTAGCCTATCTTGGAGAGATAGGACAGCATGCATCATTAAGGTTTGTTGATGTCTTCTATTGTGCGCTTTCTGATAAGTTTAATTCAATTTTTTGTTTAATGACTGATGTTGGATCTTATCTCCATATGGAATATCCTAACTGGTTAATGTAGGCAAATTCATCTTTGACTGCTGCATTTCTAACTTGCCCATGCCTTCATAACTTACACATGTTAATTAAGCGGTCATTTGTCATGATAGTGAACATAATTAACCACTATTTTTATAAGCTAATGTCTTTTCCTATGTGCTGCTTTATGTTCATAATTTAAATTTCTACCACCTAGTTTGTGTACTTTATTTTGTTCTAATTTGCAAGTAGGACATACAAATCATGTTTGTGCTTTCACACGCATCTGTATTTTTAGATTGAGGTATATTTTCTGAAGAAAGCTCTATTATTTCAGTTCATACCTTACCCCACCTTCACCTTTAGAATCTTTATTGGTGAGATTAGGCATGTGAGGGAATGGCCAAGATGCACAAATAGAAGGCATCTTAAGTTCTTGGGTTTTATAATGTAGATCTTGGATAAATTTATGAGATACGCCACATCACACACAATGCCGACTTTACTGTTTAAACTTTTAATTTTGATAATTATAAGTAACTACAAATGAAAATTGGAAAATACATAAAATTTGTGAAATGATAATCTAACAATTGTTAAATAGAAATATTGCATAAAAGCTCAGAATCATAGGACAATCAGATGCTTGGTTGAAACTCACACTTTAATTAGAAAAATTAGATTATATCGGATTTGAAAATAATTAATTATGCAATTAAACTAATCACCAGTCACCAAATAACATTCTAGCCCTCAAGTTAATATAACGAGATAACTCATCCCTTAAATTTGTAGTCTCTAATTATATCACATTTCAAAGAATCACATCTAGCGGCATATACTCAAAATAGATTATTAATGGAATTATTTTTTGCACGCATAAAAAAATCCCATTTATAGTTATAAAATCTTTTAATTTTAAAGGTTATATGCTAGGCTCGCTAATACTTTTCTTTACATGCATAAAAAATCCTTATTTATAATCATAGATTTACTTAATTTTCAAGGTCAGAAAATAGCTCACCAGCTAGCGTAGAAGGATATAGTTCTTCAAGTAACCATCTGATGTTGAGAAAATATAAGAGCAATTATCATATATGAAATCTAATAAGAGGGAGTTGCAATCATCAAGGAATCTTTTTTCAACAATCGCAATGCACGCTAAGCTAGCTTTAGTACTTGAAAGAAGGTCATAAGTTTTGAATAGCTATAGTACCCAAATGAAGCATAGTCTCAAAAGGGAAAAGAGAGAGTTCCACATCCATTTACCATCCTTGAAAAAATTGTACTTCGAAAAGTTGATATTTGTCGAGCAACTTGGTTGTTAATTGTTGCACTTCCTATAGATAAATCATAAATCATTTACGAGCAAACCTGTCAAGCCAATGGATTAGATGCCTTTGGCATTCACCTTCAGTTGTGAGCACAGTTTGTTCATAATGTTAATTTACCTGCAAGATGTGTATGATTGTCAAAAGAAGTGTTGGATGCAAATGCATGAAGATATGGAAAAATAAAAGAATCCAATGAATCGGAGTCTTGTTAATGATATAAAGAAAAATCATATTTATTCAAAACTAATACAAAAAATTTCTATAATTTCCAATTTATAACCATTTATCTCACTGAATTTTATGATTTTTATGATCCCTCCTTTTTAATAATTAAATTTTTAATGGCTTATTTAGGAAATTAAGTTAATCTAAGCATCATAAGAGGATTGTGATAGAAAACACTTGCAGAAAAATGAAAGAACCTTGGCTGAATTTGAAATTCAGCAGTTAGCAAAAGCAAAAATTAAGAGGAGATGGTGGAATAACAAAATAACAACCATTTTAATTTATAATAGTGGAAGAAAACAACAAGATTCAATTGATCCTCAATTGGAGACTAGGATCTAGCTCTCCCAATCTCCAGACGCCTCTAGAGCCCATTTAAAATCTAAGAAGACTCCAAATTTAAGCAAAATACAAGACCACCTAACCTTAAGGAAAACATACAATCATAGTGGAATTCTCTAAGCAACCCCTCCTTTGAATTTTCCCTCCTAAACCACCTAAAAACCTTACTAATTGGTGCATGTTGGCCCCCACACAGAGAGGCGAGCTCTGTTCGTGCGGAACAGTCGTTCCACCCTCGATAGAAGCAAAGCCGGTCCCTCCTGGACCAGTCTAATAATTCTCCTCTCTCAAAGACCCACCTTGTCCTCAAGGTGGAAAGAAGACACCCTCCTCCACTACCTCTTCATCACAAACAATGAGAACCTAAAGAGTTCGGTTCTTACACCTGTGCCCCGGTGTATACCTCTCCTACATCTAAAACACAGCTCCTTCACCCTCTTCTCCTATAGCTCCGTCTTTGTGAGTTTCTTTAAGTTTTCCCTTGGTCTTCCTTATGCAGTCTTCTCTTTCAGGGTCTCCTTAAGAGTACCCGGTGTCGGTTTTTTTGATGTCAAAAAGGTGGTCGTCATCTTGTATGAATCTCTTGAGTTGCTGCCTGTAGCCCCACTCTCCAAGTGCTTTTTATCCTCCACTAATTGGGCTAGCTCCATAGTCTCTCCCAAATTATTAGGCCTCATCACTCTGACTGTTACTCGAATATCTGGTTTGAGCCTTTTCGTAAAGTTCCCCTCCAGTACAATCTTCGATAGCTGGTCAAGTTGACTGGCCAAGTGCTCATATTGTTCACGGTACTCCATAACTATCCTCTCCCGCATCAGGGCAAATAACTACTCAGTGAAGTCTCCTCCACTACTGGTTTAGAAACGCTCCAACAAGCAGTTCATAAACTCCCTCAATGTCCGTATGGGTCGCCTTGTATCCATCCACTGATACAATTTAAAACTTTTCCCTCTAATAACATTATTGTTGTCGTCAGTCTCTCCTTCTCCGTCAACCTATTGACGATAAAGTATCTTTCCATCTTGTAGATTCACATATGGGCATCATCTCCCTAAAAAAATAAACATTTTCTATTTCCTTACCCTCGGATTGCCTCCGTTCCCTCCATAATTTCTCATTCTCCAAGTGGGTGGTCCCCCCCAAGTGTCCCAATCATCTCTTTTATGTTCGTACCCAACTCTTTCATTAAATTCCCACCTTCTCCTTTCAAATTCAACACCCTTCGGATCATAATTAGTCCATCTCATTTCAAATTCAGCCCCACCCCTTTTAAATTTGGCACCCATTCGATCATAATTAGCCATTCCCTTTCAAATTCAGCCAGTCTCCTCTCAAATTCAGCAATCATTCGTTCATCGACCTCCTCATGCCTCTCCCCATAGCCTTTACGCTATTCCTCCTTAGGAATAGGCTCCAAAGGAAGTATTCTCTCCTCTCCCTCCATAATCTCCCCTTCCTGCTCTTCCCTTCGCCTTATTGGATTAGAGTTTTTCCCTCTCCCTTGGTTGCCGGAGGATCCCTCACCTCCGACAAAGTTGTGTTGCGTTGGCCATCGAGCAACTTCTTTAATATCTCCTCCAGGATAAAAAATTTTTAAATCGATCTTTTCATGAATGACTGAAATTTCACTTTTTAAATATGAAACTTGAGTTTGGAGATATGAAATTTTATATTTCATTTGTCTGATCTCACTTGAAAGAAGGTCATAAGTTTTGAATAGCTATAGTACCCAAAGGAAGCATAGTCTCAAAAGGGAAAAGAGAGAGTTCCACATCCATTTACCATCCTTGAAAAAATTGTACTTCGAAAAGTTGATATTTGTCGAGCAACTTGGTTGTTAATTGTTGCACTTCCTATAGATAAATCATAAATCATTTACGAGCAAACCTGTCAAGCCAATGGACTAGATTCCTTTGGCATCCAGCTTCAGTAGTGAACAGAGTTTGATCATAATGTTAATTTACCTGCAAGATGTGTATGATTGTCAAAAGAAGTGTTGGATGCAAATGCATGAAGATATGGAAAAATAAAAGAATCCAATGAATCGGAGTCTTGTTAATGATATAAAGAAAAATCATATTTATTCAAAACTAATACAAAAAATTTCTATAATTTCCAATTTATAACCATTTATCTCACTGAATTTTATGATTTTTATGATCCCTCCTTTTTAATAATTAAATTTTTAATGGCTTATTTAGGAAATTAAGTTAATCTAAGCATCATAAGAGGATTGTGATAGAAAACGCTTGCAGAAAAATGAAAGAACCTTGGCTGAATTTGAAGTTCAGCAGTTAGCAAAAGCAAAAATTAAGAGGAGATGGTGGAATAACAAAATAACAACTATTTTAATTTATAATAGTGGAAGAAAACAACAAGATTCAATTAATCCTCAATTGGAGACTAGGATCTAGCTCTCCCAATCTCCAGACGCCTCTAAAATTCAGCCAAGGTTCAATTGATCCTCAATTTGAAATACAATAGTTTGCAAGAGCCGAAATTAAGAGTAGATGGTGGAATAACAAAATAGAAACTCTTTTAATTGATAATAGTGGAAGAAAATAACAAGATACTCCTCAATTGGAGAGGATAATCTAGCTCTACCAATCTCTAGATGCCGCTAGAGCCCAATTAAAACTTAAGAAGACTCCAAAATTCAACAAAAGATAAGATCACCTAACCCTAGGAAAATATCCTACTTAAAGCATATAATCAAACAACCCCTCATTTGAATTTTCCATTCTAAACCACCTAAAACCTTCCTAATTGTTGCATGTTGGACCCCTCGCAGAGTGGCAGGCTCTGTTCGTGCGGAACAGGCGTTTTGCCCCCGATAGAAGCATAGCCGGTCCCTCCTGAACCGGTCCCTCTTGGACCGGTCTAACATATTGATCAAATGGTTAGAAATCTTAATTCATGTGCAGAAGAATCTCATATTAAGATTGGTTGACTTGTGGGATTCCAAGACCATTGAACCATTTTTATGATTAATAGTTTTTTCTTGTCAAAGTTCATTTTTATTTCGTTTGTTACGTCTAAATCTAAATCGCATTTTAGATCTTCATCAAAAATCTCAAAATCTAGTGCAGCCTGAGACAACCATCTCCTGCATCTCCTTTTCTTATAAATTAGCTAATAAAGTCATATATTTCTTATTCAGGCATGCCATTCAGTTGATGTCACCAGCCAGCATTGTGGCCAAAACAAATGGAAGAGATAAAATCTGCAAGGTATCACAAACTAGAGAGTATCATTATTCCATTTCTCTATGCAAATATTTTTTTAATCCAACCAAATTTGCCAAATTAATTCCACCAGGCTGATATTGAGGAAGTTAGTGCTCTTTATCTTGACGCCAAATCTTCTGCTAGACTTCTTCAGGAGCAGCAGGAGAGATATATCTCCTGATGATCCATTAACTGTTCATCTTTGCAACAAACCTCAAGTACTGAGGCATCGCCAAATGCTCCTATCATTCATTCCTTCTCTTCAGTTTTCACTCGTCATTTGGCCATCGCTGCTTCTGAGCTTCTGCTGTCATTGAAAGAAATGGAGGAGATTCTTCTGCCAATGAAATGTGGGTGTTAGATTTTGAAGGAAAGGTGCAGAAGAAAATGCTGAGATTTTGATTTGGATTTGTTTTATGTAAGCTTTGAAATGGCAATTTGAGGTTTTATTATTAAGCAGGATTTAGGTCTCGTTTTGGTCGATTCCTTTATTATTGACAGATTCAAATTACTTCCTGTAACAACAAATTTTCCTTTTACTTGCTTTCTTTGCATTTGTTTGGTCATAGAATTTTTATGGAAATTATTTGTTGCAACCGATTTTTATTTATTTGTTGGAGTTATTATACTTCTATCTTATCATTTTATTGCATCTTATAAAAATATCGCATTTTTTTCCCATCAAAGATGATAGAGAAATATTAATTCCCTCATAAAATTATGAAAGCCGTTCAAAAATTATTTTTAAGTACTCTCCTATTATGTAGACCAATTTGATTTGTTGGTCGGAAATTTTGACTATCAATTAAGAAGTTTTTGATTCAAGCTTTGCGTATGTGAGGTGCTTTTGAGTTTTGAGTTAATTGGGTTAAGGCTTCGTTTGTGACAACTTTTTTTTTTGCTTTATAAAACGGAGTTTTAGTTAAAAAAGAAATTTTTTTTTACTAAAATTTCGTTTTAGAAAGCAATAAAAAGTCGTCCCAAACGAAACTTAAATGTTCTAAAAAAATTACTCTCCCAAACTTTTAGAAGACGGATCCTAGCCTCAGAAATGTCTCCTCAGTTGATTTTGTTATACTTGCCTGTCGACATTCTTTGCCTTTTAAAATTTTTTGCGGAAGAATGTATAATTTTGTATGAAAATTTTTATGATAAAAAAATACTATCTAATATTGCTAAAAAATTTGTTATTTTATTAAAATTTTGGTTTTGTGTGGGATAACTTTATTTCTGCTTTTTAAAATAATTTTTTAGTATAAAAATTTTAATTTTTGTATTAAAAAAATATTTTATGAAGCAGTAAGATAGTTGTTTCAAAGGAAGCATTAGTCTAAGGGATATTCAACTTTAAATAGTTAGCTATACTTCAATAAGATGCCTCTTATTGTAACTATGTTTTTTGTTTGATTATTATTATGTCGTTGTATTTAAAAAAAATTATATTAGTAATAATGTATATGAAGCAATAAAAAAATTGTTTCAAACAAAAAATAAGATATTTAGAAAATCAAGGTGGAACCTCACTTAGGTCATGTTAAACAACATTTGTAAATTACGTGAATGAAAATATATATGAATGGTGCGAGCATAATAACACAATTTTATGAAGGATTATATTATGATGATAAAAAGCTCGAGTGATTGATGAATATCATTTGATCTTTAAATGATGATGGATGCTATCGAAGCCATAATATAAGGTCTTTTTGATGCAATTATGGTGATAGTAGGATTGTTGAGGATTAGATGAATGCCACTTGGTTTGTTAGCCTTGGGTTTTTTTATTCATTTTCCTTCAAAAATACTTTTTTTATTCAAGTTTTTCAAAGAAAAAAAGGGTTGCGCATGCATGAATAGTAATTTAATTGACTTTTCTTATGATTTGCTTAGTAATTAATATCTTGAACTTTTTTTATCCTAATTCTATTTTCTTTTATCCTAGTATTTCTTACATATTATATTTCATTCCTTGTCTACCCCCGAATCTATATAGTTTATAAAAAAAGATAGCGGCCTTCATGCTATCAAAGGAGCTTTTATGTATTAAAAAAAAAAAAAAAAAAAAAAAAAAAAAAAAAAAAAAACGGAGCTTTTATGTATTCTATCATCAATTAATATCATGGAGCAATCATAAAAGGTAAATACAGATTTACAATAAAATAAGACATTTTTAATATATTTACATGTAAAAAAAATAAAAAATGTATTTATCATAAAATATTAAAATAAACTATTATTTTTAATATATTTCACATCATTCATTATATACTTTACAATACATGAGAACATGTTTTACATTCATGTATAAATTTTTGAAGCCTCAAATGAAAATTGGGTCTGGATGTTCTGATCCAATTTTTCCTCCAAAAGCTTTGTTATAAGAAAGCCACAGCAAATGTTAGGGGTCTTAAGACTTTGTTTGGAATGGTTTTCTTACTGCTTTTTAAAACAATTTTTTAGTAATTTTTGTACTAAAAAGTTGCTTTAAGAAGAAGTAACAAAACCGTCCAAAATAAAATCTCAAAATAAAACCTAAACAGCACAGTTGAGAAGAATTTTGGAGCAGATATTGTTGCATAATGATTGAAAAATAAAGCACTCGAGTGAGTAATCCAATAAAGAGATGAAAAATTAGCAACATTTTGGATATATATAATGGCATACAAGTTCTCCCTATTGGTTCCAACTATTATGACTCAAGAACTAAAAGGGGGTTAGTACTTCTCACCATCTACATTGGTAGGAAAAATGAGTTGGGAGGAAGAAGATTCACCTTACAGGAATCTTGTTTGAATCTCCCCCACCTGACATAATAGGGTAAGAGAAGGGGCTGAGTCTTTATTTTAATGTACAGAACCACTGAAAAAACAGCAAAACAACCACTTCTTTGCACACCACTGAGCTGCTCCACAAACAAGCCTCATAGTTTAGCATTCTTCTTATTCACTACATTAGCACAAGCTTCTCTTGCAGATATCAGCCAGATAGAGGGGGGAAATCGACCTCGTCTTTCAGCTGATACGATTGCGACGATCTGCACATTCATTTTTTTTTTCTTTTTTGAAAAAAGTTGAGTGCGAAAAATATAAATTTGATATAAGAGAGATTCAATCACAAGATAGGAAACAAGTTTAAAATTTTATCGACGATATATTTAAATTAAAAGCTTGAACAAACATCAGTTATGTCTGCCCTACAAAATGATGGCAAGAAGGCCGCACAAATATAACATTCAAGTAAGACATTTGCGTTAACTAAGGTTACATTTGGGACGGTTTCTTACTGCTTCTTAAAATAGTTTTTAAGTACAAAAATAAAAAAAATTTATATTAGAAAAGCTGTTTTAAGAAGCAGTAATAAAGCCGTCCCAAACGAAGCCTAAGTTTCAGCAAGTCTAACAATGGGCATCTAGAGATATATCAATAATCCAATTAACTGGAAGGCTGTTGACAATCATGTTATAATAGAATACTCGCAGAAGCATTTACTAAGGATTGATGCTAAATTGCTAGTCTAATTCAGACATTTATAAAGTACCCAAAGGAATAGCGTTTAAGGATAAGATTAAAGTTTAGGGTTTAGGACGGCTTTCTTACTGCTTCATAAAGCAGTTTTCTAGTACAAACATTAAAAAATTTATACTAAAAAGCTGCTTAAGAAGCAGAAAGAAAGTCGTCCCAAACAAAGCCTTAATCCACTGATTAAGAAAGTTTAGAAAGTGAAAGAAATCTGTACCTTTCTGTATTAGAATGGATAGCTGGTCTCTGCTCAATTAATGCTGGGTTTGGAAATCCAGAGTCCTGACTATGGGAATTTCCATTCTCTAATGATAGAGTTCCAAAGGAAACAGGACCAAGTGAACCAAATTCAAGTCTGCCATAATCGGTTGGCAAATTGATACCATTGGCATGAGGCGAGCCCTTTAAGGCAGGTCGAAACGACAAGTGTGGTATATCTAGAACTGGAGGCCTCCCACGTCCGCTTCCGCCAAACTGTGTAGCAGGCTCATGAGGTCCTTTTTCTAAGTTCTTATCATGGGATATATCTGCACGGCCATTGATCCGGGGTCTGGGAAACTGATTAGCAGTCATCGGATTCTTTCCTCTTCCAGGATATTGCCGCTCTTTGTAGACACGATGGTTCTAGAAAACACATGCAGAAGACTTGAAGTGATAAGACAAAAAAACATTGACTCAAAATTCAATGAATGTACGCACAGGATGACATATAAGTGCATGTAGGTCCTCTCATTTAAGGATTTAATTATGCCAAAATAGAATTGGAAATGTTGAAGCCATAAGAAATAAAATTTTATCAAAAAATAATAGCTCCAGAGCCAAATAGGCCAGAAAATTAATACCAGGAGAGCTGCCTTTTCAAGCTGCTAGATGAGTAGAAAAATCAAACTTAAGCTTATGCTTCTTAAAGCAATTTTTTAGTTAAAAAATTTAATTTTTTTAACTAAAAAATTGCTTCAAGAAGTAAAGAGGAAGTCGTCCCAAATGAAGCCTTACTGCTAAATAGAAGTATATATATATATACTACCCATATTTAAAATCTTGGATGAAATATACCGTGTTGGGAAAATATGTTCCAGTTCCCCTTGGCTTTGGCTCAGGGCCATAAGTGCTGGGAAAAAAAGGTAAATTAATCGGATAGTAACCAGGAGAAAAAGGTGGCCTGGGTGTCACTCCATTTGCATTCATGGGCGTGTACATACTGCCACGACTCCATGCATCTCTGCTTTGGTGGTAAGCGTATGTGGGTGACTGATGAATTGGAAGAAAATATGTCATAGTTATCTGTTCTTGGCACCACCGAGCATAAGAAAGACTTCTAAAGTGCATCTCATAATCACCTGTGAGATCTGAAAATTTATTTGGTACATTGTAACTTCCATTGGTATCATTCCATTCATTTCCTGATGGGGTCTGGTTTGCGAAGTTTGCGAAGTGCAAACTTTCTGATGGGAAGGCACTACCATGATTGCTAGTGGAGGATGTACAACTTGATGATGAATCAGTCTCACAGGAATCAAGCTGCACAGAATTGCTCATTTCCTCAGGGGAGCCCGAAGCCCTATTAAAAGAAACACTTTGTAATGAACCCAAATTAACTGAATTGATCGTATCACTTGTTAAATCCTTTCCATTTCCATTTTCTGGAACATAAAAAGTGTGGGGAACATGATAAGCTTTACCGAATGATGAAATTCCAGCTTCACTGGTTGATACTGAAGTCGAGTAGTTTTCACTAATGTCAGTTGAAACAGAGGCTCTGACACTAGCAAGATCTTTTGCATCATCAATTATACGGACGAAGGAAGCAGCACCATCCACTTCAACACCACCTGATTCCAGATTTGTGACATTTTTCTGATTATAAGAGGATTGCCTTTGCAATGGTACTCTGTCATCATAACCATCCAAACTTGAAATCCTTATGTTTTTATTTCCTTCGGTTGAATCAATGCAAGCATCAGTAGTAAGAGACTCCGAACTTTGCTTATCTGCATGCTCTTTTTCAATATTTTCTGCTGAGGGAGCAAAAATCCCATTTACTAAATCTGAAGCACCGTCCAGGCATCTGGGAATCAAATCCTGCACATCTGGCCTTTCTCCACTTCCATGCCTATCAATAGTGTTTAGGAAGAACATATTCACTTCATTAGCAATACTTTTACCAGGAAGTAGAAGAAGCCGTCCAAGCTTCCAAGCACCATACGAAAAGGCACTACGTATTCTGTAAAAATTACCTACATGGGATGGAAAAGAAGTTTTAGTAGCATGTCTGTTGAATGCCTGAAGCAAAAAAGAGGCTTCAACATTTTACTGAGAGCAATGATAGGGAAGGAGAATAGCATGTCTGTTGAATGCTTGAAGCAAAAGAGAGGTTCCAACATAATATTGAGGGCAATGATAGGGCAGGAGAATATCATATCTTTTGAATGCTTGAAGCAAAAGAAAGGCTTCATCATAATACTACTGAGGGCAATGATAGGGAAGGAGAAGCTAACCTTTACTTACACTTCGTCCAAGATTATTGCTTTCTCTCAATGGGTCAACAATGTTTAGATGTTTCTTTATAAAATTTCGAGAATCTGACCCCTTTGGCGCAACAGAGAAATTATCTACACAGCTTCTGAAAAACTCCTTAGTTAGCAATAGGTTGCCGCCATCAGTCTCTACTGTCTCAGCTGCTAAAGGAAAAAAGAAAGGAAAAAAAAAAAAGAAATAATAATATCCTCTCAGAAAAACAAAACAAAAGGGGTTGCACTCCGATGAAAAAACCATTATACTCACCCGGTAGTTCCAGAAGAGAGGATACAGAGACAGGGCCATTTAGGCTGACGCAAAAATTGTCCCAGTCAAATTTACTGTAATAGTCCAGAAACTTATACAGAACCTACAAAATTTTAACTGTCACAAAAAGGACTTCAAGAAGCTAGAGATGTGGATGTCTAGAACTACATTTCCTGTGTCATTTGGAGAACTCACTGCCAAAGGGCCATGCAAAGATGAATGGAAGAGATGAAATATGTACAGGATCAACGTTTCCAGCGCATAAGTAGATATTAAACCATGCTGAGCACCAAGAATACGGCTTTCGTAATAACACCAAGCTTTGATCAATATGATACTGCGCTTAAAAAGATGATCCTTTCCAATAAGATGATCAACCTATATCAGCACCAAAATTTCAATATATACGCCATGCAAAATAGACAAAGAAACAAAAATATCATATAAATATTTTTTTTGTATCTATCTTAACCTTTTGGAGATGGTTAACAGTAAGGCATGTAAAATGAATATTAAAATGTACAAAAAGCTGAAGGATGTACTACATCTTACCTGCTCAAGGAAACAAAGTGTACACAATCCACCAATCTGATTGAAAGATATATCTACCACAATATTCTGAACCAAACATTTGACAAGTTTAACCTGCAATGCAGAATTCCCAATTTAATTAAAGAATACTGTCTTCTGATGCCCTTGGGTATAGCTTAATAAGAAAAGGTTCACAAGTGGCTTATTATATATGAAATAAGCATATTTTCTGGATTGCTACAGCATCTGACAATTAAAATTATACAACCTCAGTTTTAAATATATAGATATAAAACAAATGTTTGCAGATGCAATAAAATAATAAAATGCATGCACCAGCTATTCTTGAAACCTAAAGTTGAAACTTTTTGTGCTCTATTCATTAATGATTTTTATAATGAAAAGACAAGACAAAATTTAAATTCTGCAACTGGTCAATTTAGAATAGCTTTTTTTTTTCTTTTCCTGAAACCTAATTAATTCCATTTATTAAATACCATTCTTTCAGATTAACACAAACCAACTGCCTGCCTTTTTGCATTAACTTTGACCGCTCATAGATGTCAAATCCAATAACCTAATTTAATGGATAACTAACTGCAAGTAGCATAACTAGCACCAGATGCCAATGAACATCTAGAAGGTGGTTGGTGGATGTTACATGCTAAGGATATATAAAAATCTGAAATAGGATTAGTGGGGTTAAAGTGACCCGCACAAAATGGAAATGGAAAAGGCCAATTAGATGTGGTAAGCTTAATAACTCCAAAGGAAAGGCATAAAAATAGTACCATTCATCTCTAAAATCCAGGTTCAATTCTGAAAGTCTACTCAAACTCAGAAATGAAGTTTCCTATATCGTTACTACAAAATTTTCACAGGATAAAACTAAGTTGCTCATTTAATAAAGGCCACATTTCCACTCTTCAAATGGAATGGAAGAACAATCCTCTTCTTCTGTCTGGGCCCACTAATTAAAAACCCTTCAAACTTCACCCCTTAATCTCTTAGGAATGAAACATGAGTTATCTGTATTAGTTACATTTAGATCATAATAAACTGTTAAGTGCTGCAACCAAAAAGCCATGCAGCCTTCTTTTTTCCTTTTTAAAGTTAAAAAACAAAGGTATCCTTAAAATGAACCGAGTTAATTGTATAGCTACGTTTCCACTTCCAACCACATTTATATTACATAGTTCAAACTAATGTTCAGGATTCTTTCTTTTGCTCAATATAGGAACCTAAACTAATCCAATATATTTTTCAATTAGATTATTGTCTCTCTTCAAACTACAATATCATTAGATTATTGTCTCGCGTTGAACTGCAATTTCATACAAGAAACAAAAAAAAATTCTATGCCTTTAAATACCTTGCATAGAATACCTAGTCACGTTTAAGAAAGAAATAAAAGATACAAGCTTAGAAATTGTTAAGATAATTAATAAAGAGAAGCAAATTAATTTCTTGATACGTAGCATTTAAAATTATACTGCAATGAATTCTAACACATAAGGTCCAGATACTGAATCTATTCACCATACTCTGCAAGTTTACTAGCATGCACCACATTTGGTACCAGCGCAAAAGCCAGTAAAATGCCTCCCCCTTCCATTATAAGAAGCTACAACTATGATCAAGCTTAAGTTGAGCATCCACGTAGCTATACACAAAAATCAACATACTGCAAAGATATATTGATAAACATAATTGAAGACATGGAAAGAAGTGAAGTTATAGTAGCTAGCTACAAATTTCCCTTGAAATGAAAGAAAAAAATTGCTCTCCATTCTAAATGTGGGGATAAAACCCGCTAATATTAACGTCAACATAAATGTGTGAAGCCATGTGCAAGTAGAATCTTGCACATTTAACAGCAAAATCATAGAGCATTTTAAACTGTCATTAAAAGTGCTAAAAAAGCTAATCATTATTATTGATGAAGAGAACAAAATATCAACAAAACAGGTAAGAAAATTTAAATTTGAAAAATATAAAAGTTAAACCCTGTAAAATTATGGAGGAATATAAATTTATCCATTATTGTCACACAAAAAAGAAATATAAGTTCATTATATCATGGTTTAAAATTGCGCAATATGAGGCTCGCCTTTGCGCAATTCCAGTAAAAAACGCCTCGATGCTTACGCCTAGAGTTTTTTTTTTTATGAGGCTTGCGCCTCAACTTGGTTGAGGCCCGCCTCGTCTCACTGGCATGAGGCTTACCCCTCACGCTTTATATATTAAAACTTACATAAATCTTGAAGTAAATGCCCGACATTGGACTCTATAAGAGAGGAGGAAGGGGAGAGAACAGTTCACCATAATGATGATTCAAATGAAGAACCCCTTAGTGATGACAGTGCTTATGATTTATGAGTTCTTATGTGATATGTCATTGTTAATTATTTTTGGAAATTGGAATTATATGTTAATGAAAAGAATATTAGGATTTGGGAAAGATAGAATATTGAATTGAACTATATTTCATGTTGTCTTATTATTGAGATATTTTGATTTCACTTCATATCTTATGTTTTTTATGTTTTATATTATTCACTCATTAGTATATAAAAAGTTTATCATTTTATGTTTACGCAATTTTTTGATTTTGAGGCTTACGCCTCAAAACGCCTTGAGGCTTATGCCTCGCCTCACGAATGAAAAACGCCTCAATACCTGAAAACACAATTTTAAACATTGCATTATATAATTTGCATATATTATTGAGGATATCTTAGCTAATTTGCTTAGTATAATAACAATATAAATATTCATAGAGTGGTTTAAGAGTAGTTAGATTACATGGAATTCAAAGTGGAAGTTATTTCAATGAAAACCCCTCCTAGTTCCATGTAAAATCATTCACTTGATATCCAATTTTGCACGTATAATGTTGGCTAATCTTGGTCATGATTACTTTGTTGACTTGAACATTAATTTGAAAACATAGAAAGGGAGCTATAGGAACCCTCACCAAAAAACAATAATAACTGTCAATAACCTACCCGCTTACGCAACTGCATTCCATGGCCACACATGGTGACAACCATAAGGCAAAGGGAGGGCATAGGAGGGGCTAAATGTTGTTTTAGTGAAAAAATCTTTTTTTAGTTGTTATATGTTGGTTCTTATTTGACATGTTAATTCTATTTTTACTCGAGTATGTTTTTAGGCTATTTTATCTTTTCTTCCCCTTTGGATTGTCTTATAGTATAAATAGCAATGACTTGTATTGTTTGAAGATGGGTGATTGAATAAAATTCAGTTATGGTTTTTCTTCCCCAAACCGTGAGCACTCTCTCTCTCTCCCTTGTCTCTCTCTCTCTCTCTCTCTCTCTCTCTCTTGATAGAAACAGCACTCGGCGGAACAATACCAGAGAGCAATAAGCTCTCAGTTTAGGCAAGGGCTGCAGCAGAGGTGCAATTGTAGAAGGGGACTGGCTCCAGCTAGAGGAGAAGGTGCTGTTGCTGGACCGTTGGCACAAAAATTCAAAATCTCTTTCTTCTCGGTTTGTTTTTCCAACATTAGTAAATGTGAAATCTTTCAATTAATATATGATTTTGCATTCATAATTTTGATTAAATTTCTTACATATCGAGCTAAAACTTAATATTCTAACCAGAAGAACGGAAGCTAACCAGAACCTGCCATATATCTGTCAAAGCCAAAAGGCAGACATGACAAACACAGCATCCTGCTCATTCTCACTGCTGCCTTTTGTGGCCAAAGATGATGACAACCATGAGATAGATGATGTAGAAGAGCAGAAATAGAGGTTTGGGATGAAGCTAGGGTGCGGCGAGCTAAAGCGCTTTAATAAAAAAAGGTGAGCCAAAAATTTGTTGAAGTTGTTCATGATATGTATGATGAATCATTGACTAATTACAATTGTTGTGGAGTGATTGTTGGCATTGAAATTGGTTCAAATACAATCTCAATAGAGATCTAAACCAACCTAATTAAGGGATTCACCTGGGACCGATTAATAACTAATAAAGTTTGAAGCATGATGATTACGGCTCAATCAAAAGCCTTTTTGACAGTAAAATCATGCTCAAATATGAGAAGACAGAATGTGTCAAAAAAATAGTCCTTGATTAAATGCCAAAACAAGTTGAAACTTAATGAAATAAATTTTTGGTCAAGGGTAAGAGTGACACTTAGTAAATTGTGGCTTGATACAAATATTGATTAAAGCATGATCAATTAAACCCTCATCATCAGTTAATGGGTCAATCAGTCCAAGTGAGGCTCCTTTATTTATATTATAAAAAGCACTCAAGCTCAATCAGGAAAAAAAAATTCAGATTATGAATGAACATAAATCATGGGTTGCACCAATCAAATCAACCCAATTTATTGACCTATTTAACCTAAACTAGGATCAATCCTTGAAGCATCATAATAGGAAATTAACCCATCAAGGAAAATTGGTTGCACATAAAATGGAACATAAAGAAAGCTATTTACACGCCCAACCAGAATAGAAGTGGGGTGGGCATTAGCTCACCTATGACATTAAGGTAAAACTTGCTATCATGCTCCTTTCTGGCAACAATAAAAACAGTTCATCATTGTAACAAGATCTCGCCAAAGTTGATAGAAAAATTTGAAGGATAAGGGTCAGCCACTCATCATCCTCGATTGTTAATGAGAGCATCCCAACCATTATTAGGAGTCACCCTACATATGAGAAGCCTGTTGAAAGATTCATTGGAACCAGATACCATCGAAAAGGATGAAATGGTCATTGAAGTTCTCAAGTTGCTTGACCCTATTACGACATACAATCTAACATGAGGAAGATGACATTATATTAAGGGCCCCACCATCCATGCTGGATCAATCCCATGATGCCATCTCTACAACAAGGATCTTTTTGTACTTGTAAGATAGGCCCCGCTTAACCCATTAATTGCATTGCACCATCATCAACCTTGAGCATCCTCATTTTTGCAACACTTAACTTAATTGTATGCTTCTCTTTTTAATGACTCTGAAGTTGCCTCCATAATTCAAGTTTTTTATCAATAAGAAGAATATCATCATCAAGAATCATACAAGTTACATCCTCTTGTAAATGTCTAGTAAAAACATCCATGAATAAAATAAAATATATGGGTCTAAAGCTGATCCTTGATGAAATCCAACTTAAATAAGAAAATAATTAGTCAAATCACCTTGTGCTTGAACACAAATAACATCTCATGTATACAAATCCTTAATGACACGAATATAAGCATTATTAACTCTTATTATTATTATTATTATTTTTCTAGAACTCTCTAGAGCACTTCTCTTGGAACTTTATCATATACTTTCACTAAGTTTTAAAATATCATACATAGATTCTCCTTACTCTCTCTATACTTCTCTATCAAACCTCCCAACAAATGTATAGCCCCCATAATAGATTTACCCAACATGAATCCAAATTGATTTTGAGAAACATTGGTATCATGTCGTAATCTATGCTCAATTATCCTCTCCCATAATTTTAATGTATAATCATAGCAGGTCGAACCCCGCCAGGGGGAAGCGCCCCCTTGGACCCCCGGCAGACTGGTATATTTGTGTATTCATGTTATTTTATTATTGGTAGTACAAATAATTGTTATTTTTTGTCATTATTTAAAATTTTAAATTAATTTATTTTAATCGTTTTGAGGCTTACGCCTTGCCTCGCTTAGAAAAAATGCCTCGATTCCCGATTTCGCCTTTTAAACCTTGGTGTATAATGTATGACATATTAACTTAATTTCTCTATAATTCGCACACTCTTGTGCATCTCTTTTATTTTTAAAATTAGGAATCAACATACTCCTCCACTCATTTGACCTCTTTTTAGTCTTCAAAATAATATTACAAAATTTATAAGTAAAGAATTCCTACTCTAATTCTCACAACTTGACATGTATCCCTATCTTTTGACTTGCCAATTGAAACTTACCACAAAAGTTGTCTGTTGACTAGCCAATTAAACCTTGCCACAAGAACTACCTTTTTGAATAAGTAAAAAAAGCTCTAAAAAATCTTACAAAACCATCCTTTTTGGTATTTCAAGACGAAAAAAAAAATTGTTGGAAAAATATTATTGCAAAAGACACTGATAAATAAAAATTGTTAATAAACCCTCACTTGGAATCCAAAATTTATACAAATGTCATGAATTCATGTTAAAGTAATTAATTTACTAGAAAGCTATGAAGCACAGACACAAATACAAACACAAAGATATGAACACAACATGACATGACACAAACATGGCATAATTTTAAAAAATAAGACACGACACGCCTTGAAAATATTATAATATTTTATAAATTATTAATATAAATTTTATATCTCTACTAAGGAATCACAAAGTAAAATATAATTATTTATTTTTTCAATTGGCACATATACTTCATAAAAGAACCTTTATAGTGTCAAGATACAAGTCCATGTTCGACATGGGCATGCAACTATTTGAAAATGTTCGCGCTTCATAGCAAAAAAGTCTATTTAATAATGGAAATTGCCCAAATAATCTTAAGAAATTACAGAAATTTTTTCTAAAATTATGAATGACTCAAAATCCCCAAAAATTAAAAAAAAAAAATCATATTTTCCTAATATATTATCAGGGATTTATAAATACATAAAGATAATCCCATAAATGAGAAAACTTTTATAAATTAAGGATAATTCATAAAATTCCCAAGAAAATATATTAAGTTCAAAAATATTTTTCTTGGCCCTTGTATTACGTACTTGATCTCTAATCAACCCTTAACTAATTCAAGAGATTACCTCATGAATTATGACAGCACCATGAATATTTAAATCTATCATTCCTAGGCATCATTGTGTCTTCTAAAAATATTAATTGATAGTGGTTACATCCGCTAAAATTATATCATATATGCAACCTTGTTCAACTAATTCTAAGTCACCTATAATCTAAATAATTTATCTACTGTTTTAATTTTTTTTAACTTATTTCAATGAATGTCTCTCCAATTAAAATTATATCTTCTACAAAAATCATATATTAAAGCATCCCACTTTCAATATATTTTGCAAGGATCCTCACAACTAATATAAAAAGATATAAAATCATAATTGATCATTAACGTAAACCTATTGTAATTGGAGCTCTTGGGTCACTATACTTGATTGGAAAGTGCATAATTCTAGCTTAAATTGGAGTCAACTTACCAATTTTGCTTGAACAAAAACTTACTATAGCCAGCTTGTCATTATTGGTTGGTCCTAAGTTTAATTATTGAGATGTTATCCTTATTGATAATCAATACTTGATTATGTTGCCATGGATAAAAGTAATGATCATGCATCTTTAACTCAATGTATGCATAAATAATACTCTAAGTTCATGCTATTATCATTAAATATTGTTGGTCGACATCCCATTCAAGTTTAATGTGCATAAATTGTCGTGTAAGTTCAACATGTCTCTAATTCAAAATTATAAATTTTAGCTAGACTTGAGGAAATCAATATACTTTATAGTTACATCTTTACTCAAATTTAATTGTCTCTAGGCCATCTCAAATTATACTCTGAGTTGACTCAAATTTTAAATGGAATTATATTGGAAAACATATAGCAATTGCGAGGCTATTCAAGTTGATTTTTAGGAGAGCAAATGTAAAATTAGAATAAACTAAAAATGGATATCAAGCCAAGCACAATAGTTCAAATTAGAGTTTATTTTGATTTGCCCACACATCGAGTGAGTTTCAAGTAATTTTCTAATTTTGCACATCCATCGAGTATATACATGAAAAGGTTGGAGTAGCTTGAGCAGCAGATAAAATTAGAGAGAGTCGCTGTTAGGCTGGCCCATCCTGGGCCTGTTGAACCGGTCCCTAATGGACCAGTTTTAACCTATAGCAGGCGGCCCAAGCGAAACTAGGGAAGAGAGAGAGAGAGAGAGAGAGGGGGGTAAATTGCTTTGGAGGGAAATTTTGAATTAGGGGGGCAGTTTTGTAATTGTTCTGGGGGGGGGGGGGGTAAATTGCTTTGGAGGGAAATTTTGAATTAGGGGGGCAGTTTTGTAATTGTTCTTTTGCTTTAATTACTACCTTCTTGCTAGGGTTAGGGTTATCTTGAGTTTGAAATCAATTTTGAGATCTAGGATTTGTTCCTTTGGACTTTAGGCTTGGCTAGAGATTTGGAGAGCTGTTTCTTCCTCTCGAATTGAAGAAAATTGTATCGTTTACTAGTGGAAATTCTTCTTTTTCTATTAGTTTTCCTCTGTTTTCCCCCAAATCTGCTGTACCGTTGTTGTTTTTCTGCTATAAACAGCAATTTTACTCACTGTTTTCATCAATTGTGGTTAGGTTTGCTTGCGAACTCAAGTATTGCCTTTAGGGATACTTGCGAACTCAAATACTTCCTATCAGTCGCCTTAGGTGGTTTGGTCACATAACACATCGGGCTTTCTATGAATCTGTTAGAAGAGAAGAAGAATTAGATCCAGCCTATATTAAAAAAGATAAAGGTAGACCTAAAAAGATTTGTTTAGAACGTATTAAAAAATACCTTTTTGTTAGATTTAAATGGGAATTTGACTCTTAATTGGACACAATGGAAGAAAAATGATTCATGTAGCTGACTGCACATTATAAGATAAAGGCTTGTCGTTGTTATTGTTGTTGCACATTTGTATCACCGCTATTTCTATCCTAAATTCTTTATGCATATTCCCTACTAGTTAAGATACTTTATAAGATGCATTTTTTATAAGCTTATTATTGACTGCAGAGGTTAGAGGCGAGAAATTTTTATGAAACTATCTTCTTCTCATACCTCTTATATGATATTTCAAGGATGAAATAGCATCTTTTGAAAAGCTGGATTTGGATTGGCTGAGTTTGTACTTAAGTAGCACGTTAAAAGTAAGGCAATTTAATGATTTAGTTTTCTTATTTTATGCTTATTGATTGTTATTAGATTATGCTTCAGTGTGAACTGTGAAGTAAATATTATGTTAGAGTGGAACAAAAATAAAGTAAATGCCTCAACTCTAATCCAAATGTAATTGAATATCACAAAGATAAGGCTTGTATTGTCCTTCCATTAAAAAAGCAATCCGTGGTGGTTCTAGATCATGTGAATCTTTAAATTAACGTAAGAAACAAGAGCTCATACAACGATTTGACTCAAAAACTTAATCTAATATGTAAAAGCCCACCATTTATATTTAAGATTCAACAGTAATATTTTCTTCAATTAGCTAACGCTGGACAAAACCAATGAGCTCACATGTTTTAAGAAATTTCCTTCTTTTAAGTGAGAATTCTTCATTTCATTTTTCATACACACATATAAATAAAAAATTTCTACATGAAAAAATTACAAGCATAAAAAAGCCTCTCCACAAGCAAACGAGATTGAGAGTCAACCAAAATTTTCTTAACCAATGAAGAATCAGCCATAGACCACAAGAGTCGAGAATTAAATCAATTGCTCAAGCCAGCCGACCTGCAACTCGGATCATTTGATAGGATGATATCCATTTAGAGGCCGAGTTGAAATATATATGCTCATGGAAAAACATCTTCTCTACCTAAATTCTTGAGCTAATAAGTGATGGACAAAACCTAGCATATTAGAACCAAACTTAGTGTAAAAATTAATCAAACACGATGGGATTCCATGACTCACTCAAAATGCTTAAGGACTACTAGGGTCATTAGCTTCCGCCATTTCTGATTGTGGAGAAAACCTGAAAGAACCTCATAGAATCACAGAGGACAACACTATTATGGCATCATTCTAATAATCTTCAAGCACAAAAAGAGCTCGAGCAATAATTTATGATCACATAGATTTCTATAATGCTATCCTTCAATAATAATAAGCAAAATGTTTCATTAAAAACTTTAAATACACATCAGGCATTGTGAATTTATCCGATGTTTCCCTTGAAAGAAAAAAAAAAAGACATAAATCGCGCTACCTGCAAAGAATTACCAAATATCTATCCGATAATAAATATTACAAAAAACTTTAGAAAGAAGACAATCGTAACAGCTTCCAGATTACTGGATTTGCCAAAAAAAAGTACCCAAGAGACCAATATTTGTATTTCATCGGAGCAGCAAGATCATCAAAGGTGTTAAAAAACTTAAGCAGATAAAGTATAGTTTACAAAGCTAGCACATTTAAAACTAAAAGATGATGACGGAATAATTTGCCAAACCTCAGCAAGAATAAGCTGCACATCCTTTACTTCAAACTCAGCATCCTTATTATGTGCTTCAACTTCAAGGACCGATCTCACATCAGCAGCTAAAGCATCTTCAATATTTGGAAAGCTAACTGTAGTCAAATCGATGTCTCCATCAGGAAGATATGTCTTCAAGGGAACTGATCCGAATGGGAATACCTACAAATATTTTGAGATGGCAAGAAATTAATCCCAAGATAAGAACATGAGCTGATAAACAGAAGAATAAACCTAAGTCTTAGAAGAAGACCAAAGTCAAAAATAATATTTCCAGATTCAGGACAGATATCATGATGTTCATTTCCCAGCACCATCTACTCATGCTAGAACGCCAAAATTAATCCTAGAACTAGTAGAAGAACTTCGAATTGAACTAGTAGAAGAACATTGAAGCATACATAAAAATTAAAGCTTTGCTACAAACTAAAGGGGTTTCAGCACAAGCAACAGAAGCATGGTTATGGCGACATTGCGCAAAGCGTTAGAAAATTGGAAACAAAATATGCCAGGAAAGTTACTGAGTTACGTTTACTGAACAATGCAATGATATGAATACTACAGCATCTTTATTAATCACTTGTTCTAAATTACTGTTCAAATATGAACCTTTATTCAGCCAGCATGCAATAAGAATTAGAAAAAAAAAAAACCAGAAACACAAATAAGATGATGGCTGCATAAAAATAATTTCTCAACACAAAAACAAAGGTTAAAAATTTATTAGTTTTAGGAGCTGTTTGGTTTGTCTTAAAAAGGAATGCAGTGTAAAAGAAACTTTGAAGTTGTTTGAATGAGTGTAAAAATAATGCATGACTTTACTTTTTTTGCTTGGTTTGAAGTAAAGTGAATGCAATGTAAAATATAAAAGTTGCGCCCTGGTCGACAGTGATAGCGGTGAGGGGCGATTGGCGGTGGACGGACTGCGGTGGCGAGAATGGTCGGCGGTGGGCGGTGGCTGGTGGCTAGTGATGGACGGTGGAGGGTGGCGGCCGACAGCGGTGGTCAAGCAAGCTTTGGAACAATACACTCAAAATTGGGTGAGAATGGTTTACCTAAAAAATGAACTAGAATAGAATACAATGCATTCACTTTACTTTACCTTGGATTTGTTTTTCATCTAACCAAACACCAAACTTCTCAAAACTCCTGCATTTTACTTTACAATCACTTTACTTCCAACTAAATATCCTCTTAATAATATTAAGTTTTCATCACAATAATAAATCAAAATGAAAAGTTTAGGGATCGACCAAACATAGTACTCTTTAGCATGAGGAATTGAAGATGGCAGTGAAGATAAGAAAAATACAAAAAACTAAAAAGAAAAGGCAAACATCAAGAAATTTAACTGCTCATATAGATCATAACGAGCCATCAAAGTTTTTTAAAGACTACTTAAATACAAACATATATTAAAAAATACATGAAAGAACCAACAGGATCTATTATTCCCACAAAATTGAAGCTCAAATTAAAGAAGAAAGCCCAGCGCATAAGCTTCTTATAGAGGCCACTTGTACATTTTCACTGTTCTCCTCATATAAATTTTCACAAGTAGAACTCCTAAGATGACCACAAAAGGGACAAAAACAAGCAGCTCAGGAGTATATCATTAATTCGAGAGAATAACTAGTGATGATCCAACAGAACCAGGAAAATAGCAACTGAAATAGTCATTTATCCTAATAGTAGATATGGTAGCATTATAAAAGAAAAAGATGTAATTGTTTGTCTAATGAAAAGGCAAGGAGTGTCTACCAATTATACGACTACTTAAAATGCATTTGTAATTGATATGAATTGAAAAAGAATAAGTTAAGTATTTCATTCTAATATTTGTATAATATTTATACAATCCTAGAAGAGTTTCTAATAAGAAATATATAAAATCTGAAAATAATAATTATAATAGTCCAATGATTGCTTGCAAGGCAGTAGGAATCTAACAAATCAATGAGTGGCAACATAAGATGAAGAAGAATAGATAGAAGTTTTAGTGAGTGTAGGTCCTAGCTGATGAAAATTATGCAAATGTTTCAGACTTCCTCTCAAGCGAATAAGGATGTCATCCATTGCAAGCTTGTCTGATAAATTTTGTCTCTAGTAAGAATGACAACAAGTTGTTAACCAATGGTTACAAATGGATTACAAATTGACAATTGTCAGACTTCATTCTTATAAAATGTCTATCAACTTCAATATGCTTTATATGGTCATATTGCATGGGATAGTTTCTGGGATTATGCTTTAAATCCCATAGAGCTCTTGACAAGTTTTGATCCAAGCTTACTCGTTTTTTTCAACACATTAGCTATTCATTTTTGTTGCAATATGAAGATCTTATGTTCAGAGCGTGCAACTTAAATGTTAGGTAAATACTTTAGTTTGCTTAAATCTTTAACTTTAAATTCTTGGAGCAATCTTTTTTTTTTTAATTCTCATTCCATATAACAATATCATCAACATAAATTAATAGTGTAGAGACTCCCCCTAAAACCTATGTTTCACAAATAATGTATTGTCTTCTTCACTTTATTTGCAACCCATTTTGACCATTACCTTAATGAGCCTTCCAAATTGCACCCTTGGAGATTAATTCAACCCTTACAATGGTTTACATCTCTTCCGTGTGTATTTCAACCAAATCCTAATATGACCTCCATATATACTTCCTCCTCTAGGTCATTCTACAAGAAGACATTCTTCATATTGAATTATTGTGTCTTCCAATTCCTGAAAGTTGCTAAAAATAAGAGAGCTCTAACGATATTTTATCATAGAAATTGAAGCATAGATTTCAAGATGATAAATCCCACCAGGTTGAGTGTAGCTTTTGTCCACTAGTCTGAGTTTATGCCTTTCTAATAAATCATCAAATTAGAATTTTTTAGTAAAACTCATCTATAACTCACTATTTTCTTTTCTTTTGGTAATTTTATCAATTCCCGCCTTTCATTTGCCTTTCATTTTTTTAAGGGCTTCAATTTCTTCCCATACAGAATTATTCCAACTCATATTATTTAAAGTCTCTGACATTATTTTAGAAATAGAAATATCATCCATACTAATAAAAAATGATTGATGATTATGAGAGATTTTTCTATGATAAAAATAATTATAAGAGATGCATAGTGGAAGTTTGTGTGCCTTTATGCGTAGGCTCAGTTGTTCCCTCAAAGAATTCAATTAATGGGATAAATTTGATTGATTGGATTTGTGTAGATTGATATGCCTTTTTTTCATATAATGACCGAGTATAAAGTAATTTTGGTATAGACTCAATTTGGATAGGCGTTACTGATTATTGAATAGAGCTTGCTGGAATGAGGGGCAACAAAGGGCAATCTAAAAGAAAAAAATCATTTATGAAGGAATTTTCTTCCTACAGATAAGCAGTAATAAAATAATGATATTTTTGTGTGGTAAGTTCTTCTCTATTTTGAGAATAAGTATGAACAAAGACAACACTTCCAAATATTTTAAAAGCAAAGTTATTTGGGATATTGAAACCTGAAAAATTTTATTTCATGCTTGTGTAGAACTCAGCAATCCAAGTACATTTGTAGGTAACTGGCCTATGATATGGGTGGTAGCTAAAATTGATTCTCACCAATATTATTTTGAGAAATTTTCTTGAAAAAAGAGAGCTCTTCTGGTAACAAGTGGTCGTTCTTTAGTTCAATCACTCTATTTTGTTACGTCATATACGATAAGAGAACTCAAGCATTATTCCTTTTTCTAAGATGCATGAAGAGAGAAAATGGTTACTAATTTTGAGACAATTGAATCTAACTCATTTAATTTTAACAATAAATTGAACATTGATCATGTTGAAAAAGATGAGAAATATGATACTTTGATGGGGACATCAGTTTGTGGAAGGTTTATCAGAGGCGTGGTCGCCGATCTACCTACTGCTACAATCGAGTCTTTATATTTTTGAGTTATTTAAGTATTTTCTTATTCATGTATTTTCTATTTTTAGTGTCATGTATTTGTTTTATTATCTTTTCCAGTTGTACCCTTTTATTGGGAATTATCGTATGTGAGCCCGAAGGGCAAGCTGATCTTTTATTTTCTTGAGTCCATTGTACTTGGCTATTTATAACCTCATGTCTTATGTTTGAGGGAAATGAATGATTGATTAGAAATTTTCTTCTTGCATGAGTTCTTGTGAGAGCGTTTGAGAGTTCTTGGAGAGAACTTTGGAGAGATCCCTAGGAGAGGGAGAACGGACCACCCACCAACCTTGGAGATGGCCGGGTTCATGGTTTTCTTCTTTGTCTATCATCGTTCTCTTTCCCTTCTCCTTTCCACCCTCACTTAGCCGCCGGATTCCATCACACTCGAATCCACTTCCCCTTCCTCCTAACCCCACGGCCAAAACCCCAACCCGAGCCCCCCATGCCGCCGGCTCCAACCACCTAGCCGCCGGCCCCCACTCCCTCTTTCCCATTAAACTCCTTTGCCTAATTTGGGTGGACATATTTTGGGCAGATTTTGAAATTCAAGTTCATATAATTTGAAATTTGAAATCTTTCCTAATTTATGAATTCTATTTTTGGAAAGTTTCCTAATTAAAACTTTTTTGAATTTAAAATTCAAATAGGATTTTAAAAGCCCTTTCCTAATATTCAAAACCAAATCAAGTAACATTAATTGCTCTCCACAAATCTCTCCCCTTCTCCTTAATGCCACCGGCCCCCCCTTGGCTTGGATTAGGAAATATTTCCTAAAAGCCCCTCCTTGCTTTAGGCAATAATTCCAATCTCCCCCAATTCTCTCTTGGCCGAATTTCCCCTTCCTCCTCCTATTTAATTGCTTCCCATAAGTTGACCTCTCTTTTGGGAAACAAATTAAATCCCCACCTCCTCTACAAACCGCCGGCCCCTCTCTCCTATCCGCCCCCTCTCTCCCTCCAATCCCCTCTCTCCCTCTTTAATACCTCACTTGAATTGAGGCTAAAGTTCTTCCTCCAATTTCCCTACCTACTACACTCAGAAAATCTGAAATTTCTCTCAGATTTTGGCTCAAAATCTGAAACTGTTTTCAGATTTTTGGGAAGGGAACTTGGGAATTATTTCCTCTCCCCGTGCAAGAGAAACTTCTTTCTCTTCGGCGACATTCGAGAACATTAGCAAGACGGAAGGAGAGTTATTCCCTAGCCCCCATGAATGGCGGATCCAGCTACTGAATACGGCTTGACTTGGGACGAGGACGGCTTCACTGATATCCTACGATCAACCTTCTTCGACGTGAACCCAAAGATTGATCATACCGTCGAGGACTATTTGGGCGCGTTCTGGACACCTTGGTGGAATCCATTGACGAACACTTCGAAGGCATCGAGTGGAGGATCTCCACTACCCCTTGACGAGAGGTTATCCTTTCTCCTTTTTATTATATTTCTTAGTCTAACTGGATCTTGTGCTTGATTGTAGTCACAAAGGACGACTCTATCCGCTACTGCTAAGCTTAGTAAACGTAGGGTTTTTGAGCGTGCCTTTATGCTTACTAATTCTTGTTGTTAGACCAGGGATTTCTTTGAAACTACTATTTGTCATTGTGTTGTTTTCTTAATTTATTTTGAAGGCTTCAAATCTCTTGCTACGTAATTTGGCCTAAGCGGGTGTGACCCCTATTTGTTTTGATTCATTGTTTTAAATTGCTAGTAGTTTTGTTCTATAATTATTCTAATCACGAGTTGTGCAAAATCCAAATGAACTAATAGCATTTCACATATAATCCTGCATCATACTTATATCATTTTTGACTTTTACCAAATAGATTCATGGCACACGCAATCATTGATAAATGACACAAACCACTAAACCCTAACTTCCCCTAGATGTTAGAAGTTGGTCCTCCTATGTCACAATGAATGAGAGAAAAATGGATCAAAGTTCTGATGTCCTAGTTAAAAGTTCATATTTTAGCATCTTGCTAGTTAATAAATATCACAATTAAATTCTCGGATATTACTTTCCTTGAAGAATGAAGGAAACATAATTTTGAAAACAATAAATGACGTGCGGCCAAGGCGAAGGGGTTGAAGCCATATTTTTTCTTTATCGGATTTAAGGATTTTAGGGGGAAGAGATAATATTGAAGGTTGTATGGAGTTTTTTTATTATTGGATTCCTCAAGATGGTGAAGACTCCCTTTCTTTAGCAAGCCTAACTATCCTTTTCATGCTTTGTTCTTGAAAGACATAATATGGAAGATAAAAAACAACATTGCACTTGAAATTTATATGTAGCTTTTAAATGAATAACATGTCAATAAATAATTTAGATACATGAAAAGGTTGGAGTAGCTCCAGTGATAGATAAGATTAGAGAGAGTCGCCTTAGATGGTTTGGACACATAAAACACCAGCCTTCCAATGACCCGATTAGAAGAGTAAAATGTTTTGGATTTGGCCTATGTTAAAAAAAGTAGAGGCAGACTTAAAACGACTTGGCTAAAATATTAGAAATGATATTTTTTAATTAAAATTAAATGAGAATTTGACTCTTAATAGGACACAATAGAGAAAAAGGATTCATGTAGCCGACCCCACGTAGTGGTATAAAGCTTGATGATGTTGTTATTGTAAATAATTTAAGTACATGGAAAATATTCTAAAATTTGAGGGATCTGTTTATAAGAATATCGCTTTGACCTACCACGATCACCAATGATCCATAAACCATTATTTTTTAGTTGTTGACTTGTTGGGACACATAAACCATGATTATTTTTGTTGTTGTGAGGACAAAAGGTATATGAAATAGATGCATGAGAAGAGTTGGTCATATGTTGTATTAAAAGTTAAAAATGAGCATTTATGAGACTTTAAAGTCACGAGAAGAGGTAAAACCTGATAATCCTAAAGCACAAGTACCCATTAAAATTTTTTGCAAGGGCTTATTGTAAGCCTTTTTGTCTTTTTGTGCCTTATAAATGACTCAACTTTCTTCTCCCCTTTAAGAACCTACAAACCAATCACGATCACTTTAGATAGTTATTTTCAATTTTCATTAAACTGGCATGTTGGATGGTTGTTTAGTAACTCTTATGTTAGACTTAGATTGCTTCACTTAATTCCAAGAGGACCCAATATTAAGTGTATGTGAGTATTATTGTTGTTATCCATGGAGCGAGAAATTTTTGCTTATATTCACAAAGAAAGGAAAAAAAAGTGAAATACAACGATGAAGGCTGCAACAATGGAGCAGTTTGTGACAATACATCAATAAAGGCTACAACAATGAAAAATATTCGTGCCAATACAATGATGAAGGCTGCAGTTATAAAAAAATAGGAGAAAAGGAGGAGAGTGCAATAATGAAAGCCAAACAGCTGTGATAATACAACAATGAAGGCTGTTATCATAAAAACACAAGGAAGAAAAAAAAACATAGGGCTCTGATTCTATGCAAAAATTGGAAAGAATTGGTTGAGTATTTCACTTCAGATCTATTTGATTTGTTGAAAAAGGAATGCAAAGTAAAATGAAAAACAATGTAAAAACGAATGCAATGTTTTTGAAATGTTTGGAGTTGTTTAGATTTGTGAAATAAATGCAAGTGACTACTTTTTTTATTTGGTTTGAAATAAAATGAATGAAGAATAAACTTGATGATGATAATGATCGATGGTCAAAGATGTGGGAGGCGGCGTCAATAGGCGGTAGGTAGCGATCAACGGTCATGGGAACCGACAAATGACAGTGGTAGCAAGAGTTGGCTTGAAGTGTATTTAAAATTCGGCTAAAATAGTTGAGTATATAATACATAAAAAAAACTGAGTGAATTTGAAATTAACCAAAACTTTACTATGCATTCCTTCTTTATTACACCACACACCCAAATTTCTAAGAACTATGCATTTCAAATAATTTACACTCACTTTCATCAAATCAAACAACCCCTTCAATGTTTATGTAGCATTTAGACAATCATATGAGAGTTTCTAAAAGAAAATATATAAAATCAGGAAATAATAGTTACAATAATCCACAAATTAATGAGCAGGTAGAATAATAGTTACAAAATAATCACAAAAGCCCGTGACTTGATGAGTAGGCAATAAGGATCTCATGGATTAATGAGGAGGTAGCAAATGTAGAAGGAAAGAAGGAAAAGGCCTTAATGTGGTTTCCAACTGGCATAAATTATGCAGATGTTTCGCAGTAATAAATCAGTCAAGGGGCCATCTTCATCGTACTGATTATGCCCCCCATATCAACATGTTAGACAAATTATTTCATTCGAAAGAAGTCGAATGTCTAAATTTGATACCTAGATAACTAATAAGCTAAATAAAATAAGGATGTCAAAGTGAAAAATTCAAGGCTGGCATTCTTCTTCCTTTATCACGTCTCAATTCTAAAATACAAAACAACTGCTCAAACCTCTTCTCTCTGCAGATTATTAGTATATCACTTTCTCTCGACCGTTGTTAGCATATTCAGTGCAGTTATTGACACCACCAGTCTGTAAGCCAGTCAATGATGTTTCTCAAGTCACCATAAACTCCAATTATTCAAATCTGCCCAAACAAATTCTCTTATTGGATTGCAAAATTCCTCTAAACATAAGAGGCAAAAGCAAGCATTACAGAGCGATTTGTTCTCTTCAATATTTAAAAGGATGGGCAAACCATACATGATGTTGTTTAAATACAATAATTTTTCTCTCTTAATGGTTGCTGAAACATAGTAATCCAGTTGTTCAACCCATAAAAAGTTTGTACTTAATTCTGCTGCTGCATAAATAAATCATTTCTCCCTACAAGTGAAATTAATGAAATACATAACTTAAAATATTAAAAAGGCATTGCAAGCATAACAACATGCAATCCAAAAATTTCCTTGCAGCTTCTATTTTATTATTATTATTATTATTATTATTATTATTATTGTGTGTCTGTGTTGGGGGGTGGGTGTGGAGGATATCAAACAAGGGCAATAATCAGGAATCAAAGAAGACCTATAACAAAACTTACAGAGACTCTGGAATGATTGCACCTCGAAGAGGAAAAGAGACACCAACAGCCCAAATATGCCATATGTAACCATAACTGCAACTACTCTGATCCAATCATCTAAGTTTAACCATCAAAACCAAAATTAAATAACTAAGATGATAACAATGAACCCCTAAAAGGAGATAAAGCATAGCAAAATTTAGCCCAATTAGCCAAAAAAGTAATTCATAATGTACGCCCAATTTTGATTTCTCTTCCAACTATTCTGCTCGGGTTGACGAGCTAGTTTAATATAGACTGTAGATATGCTAGCAAGATTCCTTCCAAATTCTTGTCTTTCCTTTCTCTCCAAATATGATATAAAGCGCACAAAAAAGAAGGTAAATTTTTTTAAAGCTTTTAGAGACTGTCAATTAAAGAAATAAGCCCCAAGAATTGAAGGAGAGAGGAGCTGAGGAGAAAGGTAGAAGTCCAAGGAAGCCAACTTTTTAAAATAGCATTACAAAAAGAGCAAAAAGGTGTCTAAGTGTTTCATACTCATTCCAACAAAGATGGAAGACCAGCGTGGTGAAGATTGCCTAATAGCAAGGGCAATAGCAGTCTTAAAACCTCAGTGATAGCAAGCAAAGAGTAGATAGAAAATGCAGTGCATAATTTTTATGCCAAATAAGATTGAACCATGACACATCTAAGAGATTATCATAAGAAGCGTAACAAAATAGACTCCAACCCCATTGAATATGAATTAACCCACACTTTTAAAATAGGCTCTTTAATGTGCCAAAAGCAATCTATAGAGGAAGGCCTTCAATAAGAGAGTAGAGGCATTAAGGAGAAAAGGGAAGAGCATACACAAAGGCATTCCCAAGCAAATCAGAGATGCATTTACTGATTTACCATTGATTCAAGAATCTCAAAGCAACGAAAATGAAGCTCAACCCCAATATGACAGGAAAGGTGGCATTTACTAGAGTTAGCAATTAAAAATAGGCTTTCTAGAAAAAAATGTTTTTCATATTAAACGTTTCCAAATGGACGCACCTTTGCCAGTAAACAAAGAAGATACAATATTATCAATTTTTCCAACTCTCCAAATCAATCAAGGCATAGAGATAGCAAGTATGATTATTAGACCAAGGCCTCCCTTGATGTGAGGCCTATAAATGAGCTCCTAAGATACAATGTGAAGCTCCTTGGCAGAGATATTCCATGAAACAAAAAAATTGGTGCAATCTTTAGGTATGAAAAGAGATCAAGCCTAGTAAGACATTTCCATATAGAAAACTTTAATAGTTGGACCTCCCACCCAATAACAAACCTTTTGCCTTCCAACCATCAAGAACGAGGAAAACTTACCAACAAGAGGTTCGAAATCAACCAAATGAGGGTTGTGAGAAGACCTTGGAAGGCCAAGATAGGTGATATGAGAAATAGAGGCAGAAAAATCAAGAATGTCACTTAAAGCTTGAAAACGTTGGGTGCTCTTAGAAATGTATATGGGTCTTTTGGTTAGATCAGTCTTGAGGTTGGAGGCAAGATAAAAATTGTTCAGAATAATCTTGAGACAGTGTATATTGTCTTGAGAAGCTTCCCTCAAAGTAATGAAATCATCAACAAAGAGAAGATGTGAAAAATTAATATTGTCATAAAGAGTAAGGGGAGAGAAATCACCACAAAGAATACTTTGCTCCAAAAGGTTAGAAAACCTATCCATGAAAATGCATAGGAGATACAAAGACAACGGACAACCCTATCTGAGGTCGGTAGTTAAGGGAAAGAAACCTTTAAGTGACCCATTAATACATATTGAAGAGGATACATTGGTGGTACAAGCCTCAATCCAAGATGCGAAGAGAGGAGGGAATCGTTCCTAGCATCCTGCTAATAAGGAAATTTCAATTAATTGAATCAAATGCTTTATATATATCCTTAGCATACAAAAGCTTGGAAGATGAGCTAGAGTTAAATCCATTAAGAATATTGTTTGCAAGAATGACATTATCAGAGGAGTTCCTATTGGAAACAAACTTAGCATGCACTTGATGAATGATATGTGGCACCACATTTATGAGTCTATTGGAAAGGAATTTGGAAATGATATTGTAAAGAGTATTGCACCAAAAAGATGGGGTTGTAATTAGAGATAAGCCCAACAAATGAGGGTTTGGGACTTGGTGCAATAGTCATAGCCTTGACCATATTTGGGAGCTTCTTGCAAAGAAAGAACTTCATTGCAGCACAAACCTCTTACCTTATAAGATTTCAGGAATTATAGAAGATCTCAAAGGTTAAGTCATTTGGACTAGGAGTAGAGATCATGAGAACATAAAATATCACATTTTTAATATCATCATTTGAGACAAGAACTATAAGCTGAGCAGAATGATGAGGAGGAAGCATGCTACCAGAATGAATTGATGGTGCAGGATGACACTCCTAAAAACTGCAAGAGAAAAGCTCCTTGAAGCAATTGACAGAAGCAATCGCAATATCATGGTGACAGGAGAGGACAACATCAGCAGTTGCAAGCTCTTTAATGAAATTTTTATTCTTCCAACATTTGATCCATGCAAAGAGAAATTTGAAATCATCATCCCCCAAACTTAGCTATTTAGATTTTGCACATTGAGAAAGCTAAGAGATATGGAAATTAGACAAATTCAAGAGTCTTTAACTGTGCTATTTCAATAAGCATTGAGATGGAAATCAGTAGGGTTGGCATCGAGGTGATGTAATTTATCTTGTTCGGCAGAAGCGTCCTCAATTGCATTAGAGAGAAATCCAACAGAATTCCAGAGCGCTTCTTTAAGCTTAAACTTCAGACATTTCAATTTATAACATAAGGAAACAAATGGGTCTCCATGAGGAGAAGCCCTCACTTACCTGCATAATGGGATTGAAGCCAGAAAGTGTCATCCACAATTTCTTAAATAAGAATCTGTGTCTAGGAGTGAGGGGAGGGGCAGCAGTGACAGTACGTGCGGAGTGGTTGTTTGTTTAAAGCAGAATATGACGGCCTAAGGTACAAATTTGTATTCGTTAACTCTACAATGGGCAAACTGTTTACATTGTGGGCTTCCCTCGAGGTTTTTGAAATGCACAATGTGTGCATTGTGCAAGTGCACTTTAAAAAGTCATGAATATCATCAAACAAATAAAAAAGAGATGTAAGTTTAATACTTGCAGCACATGAAACGATAAATCAAACAATTCTATCTGACGGTACATAGAAGAGGTCTGGCTAGGAGATTCATTATTTTTCACAGAAAGAAAGAGAAATAAAAAGAAAATATATTGCACCTAGATAACATAGTGGGCATAACAAAATGATCATAAGTTGGTTACAAATCGAAAGAGAGTATAATGCTCACTGGTTTAACGAAATATCAAAACTATTGGAACAACCAGTGATGCAAAACACCCATGAAACAAATTAAACCAGATGGAAAGCACCCAAGACCCAAAAACAAGCGTAGAAGCCCTAGTTCTGTGCACTTTGTGTGGAAACCAACAAATTCAACGCACCAACGGATTACCATCCACATAAGCTAATTGTACAACAAGCAGTTTCAAACATAGTCAAGCCGAATCTCTAAATAACACGAAAAGAAAATTTTTAAGAAAAAAACATTAGCAGCCCTAAAGCGACAGAAAATAAAGCGTGAGATCATGAAATAGATACCAAAACAAAGCAAGCAAGCCCAAGATTTTACGAATTAATCACCTCGCTATTCAGAAAACCTTTCATCAACTTCTGCACGTAATCCACAACAGCCTTTCTCCTTTGCTCGGAGACCACCGTGGGCAGGATATGGTGTATAACCTCCTGGGTAGCCTGCTCCGCTTGCATCCATGCATCGGCGCTGATCGCCGAATGATGAGGATTCGGGGGTCGCGGCGTCGAAGAAGGAGCCGCCGGCGACGGAGGCGAAGGACGGTTATGGTCATCGTCCGCCGCGCTGATGCCGTCAAGCTGCTGCGGCCAAAGCTGAAGGTCGCCCATGGTTAAAGAATTCGGAGAACGGTTGAATCCTCGGAAGCCCACAACGACGAATCAGATGAAAAGATCATCAGGGTCGACGCCAATCATGCTTGAGACGATCCGAATGTGAAAAAGCAGAGAGACGATTGCGATTCGATCGGCGAGAAGAAAAACCCCCGAGAAGTTGACGCAAGGAGATCGATCTGATAACACCTCTACCGCAGCAGTTCCGCCTTTCCGAACCTCCTTCCACGCTGAGAAACTCTCCGCCGAGAAACGGAAAAACTGCGCATAAAAAATTAAAAACCTCAAGAAGCTATCGGTTTCGCTCTCTACGAATGAATGAGGCCAAATTCGCAGGAACAACTTCTTCGGTTTTTGCTTCGCACGACACCTTACCGCATCTTATCCCGCCGCGTCGCAGCTGCATACTGATGTTGTGAATATAAATAACAAAAATTACGAAGAGTGTAATAATAATTCGCACATTTTTTTATAAAATGGGCTATCACATTAGCATTTAGTAGGGGTGTCAATTTTGGGTCACAGGTTGGGTTCGGATCAAATTTAAAACTGACACGGGTTCAATCGGGTCGACCCTATCCCGACCCGTTGGGCGAGCGCAGGTGCATGGGGCGTGTGGGCGAGCGTAGCCGCGCAGATGCGCTTGGCGCCCGGGTGAGCGCATGTGCGCGAGGGGGCGCTCGAGTGAGCGCGGGCCGGGCGAGTGCGGGCACTAGGCAGGCGGGACAACTTTGCGGGCAGGTTGGGTATTGCGGGTAGTCGTTTTTTAAATGGGTTTGCGGGTTGACCCGGCAACCCGTCGGGTCCCCCCGAACCCGACCCATTTTTCAAACGGGTCAATTTCTGGAACCCGACCCGTTTTAAAATCGGGTTGGGTCAAACCCGAAATTTTTGGATCAGGTTCGAGTCGGATTTTCGTGTCGTGTCAAATATTGACACCCCTAGCATTTAGCAATATAATTTTTAATTTTTTTTTTCTTTCTAATTTATATTGGAGCTAGTTGCATGGGTACTTGGGCTCCACCCAAAATAATATAAATGATTTGAAATTGAAATTTATTATTTTATCCAATTTTTACAAATTAGTGGGGGAAGATAAATGGTTTATAAATAATTTTAATTTAAAGTAATTCTTTTAGGTTATTATAGGCATCATTGTTTGTGCCTTCCAAAAATAACCTAAAAGAACAACTTTAAGTTATCTCATATTTTTAGATGTTTAAGTAACTGTTTTATAAAAATCTTTTCTATCTTCAAAAAAATTTGCAGCATAAAAATGAAATTTTAATAAAATAAGGAGATTTAAATTGCTACTTTTACTTATTTTGTTAACATCAATGCAATGATTATTATGCACAAGTTCCGATGTCTACTTATACATCCACTTTCACTTATGTCTTCATTTTACCTCTCATACCCGTATATAGTGAGTGGGGTCAGAATCTCTCTCATATTTGCTCTAAACAGATGGAGCTAGAAGAGTATGTACAATGTTACATAACCTCTCACACCTGCTTTCAGTAAGTGAGGCCAAAATTTCTCCCACATTTGTCTTGAGCGGATTGGGCCAGAATAAAATATTGAGGCCTTTACCACATAATAGATAATACTTTTTTTTTTATTTTCACTCCAATGCTATGTTATGTATAATACAAATGCAATGCAATAGGAATTAAATGAGAAATATAATGCAATATCCAAATAATGCATATTTCATGTATACCAGTATACTCATTGAATTTTTTTCTATTTCATTTCTAATTTCAAAGAAGCATTCATATGAACATTTTAAGATTTTTACATAACTATTGTAATTACCAGAAAAGCCTCAATTGGAATATATACTCAAAATTTTAATTAGAAAAAATCAATAGATAAAAATTCAATTCCTTATAGTCATAACGTTCAAAGCAGAGCATACAATCACATATAAAAAGTTACACGGTGAAAACTTCATAAACCCAAGAAAAATATATTTTAATCCATAACTTTTTATAAAATAAGAGAAATTGAAACCAGAGACAAGGATTCAGAAGTCTACCTTGTGCTACATAATTCCCTTAACTAGTTTGACAATCAAAACTTGAGCTTTGGTATCCAAATCCTCTCTCTCTCTCTCTCTCTCTCTCTCTTTTCTCTTCTTTCCCTTTTCTCTGATAAGGTGACTGGGGAATTGGAAATGGCCAAATGGTTTGAGATATTTTAATACAATAATTTCATTATTTTGACCTAGCATCAGGACGCTCACATTCCGATTGTTGCAGCACCCCGTAGTGCAAGCCCAAAATATATTTTTTCCCACAAAGCATTTTTCACACCTTGGGTTTTCACTTCCTCAATCCAAATCTTAGTTTATACAAGCCCCATGACATTCTAAAACTTTATAATTTCATATTACATCAAATATTAATGAGTATTTGACTTAATAAATTTTAATTGCCAGAGTTTGGGGATAACAGATATTACAGTTGTGAGCTAAATAAATTTCCTTATATTATAAATTTAGCCATCTTTTTTAAGTTTATGCATCAACTGGAACAAAAATATTGAAAAATTTTGCCCTAAACTTTTTAAAATTGTTTGAATCTGATTATGAAGATTACATTAAACTCTAAAAATGCTAAAATTAAATTTAAAAGATCAAAAAATGATTTTAAAAACACCAAAAATTATTTGATTTAACCTATTTGGACCCCCAAAAATGGGTTGAATTAGACCGGGTTTAACATTTTATATATTTTAAAAAATTCTTAAATAATTTTAAGAATTATAAAAAAAGCAATTTATTTCAATTTTGTGATGTTTAATTTCTAAAATAAGGATTCGACCACTTCTGAAATTATTGGGTCCATCTTGTCGGATGTTCAATTTGACTACAAATTTATTGAAATCGGTGTTTCGATGGTACTGCATTTAATTTGAAAGTTTTCAATTCAAATATTCATAGACATTCTTGGTTGATCAAGGTGATTTTTGGTGATGTATCAAATCTAATGGTAATTAGGTTTATTATTAAGATTAATAGTATTTTGGTTTATCCAAAATTAAACTAATTTGTCCAAAATAATATTATGTTTAGGAAATAGTTTGATTAGTTCAAAATTTTGAATTTTACAATTAAGACTAATGAATTTGATTAGTTTGTAAACCAAATCGACTAAATTGAAAAAAAAAATTGCATAAATGATGATTTTGCTTTAAATAATGAGTTTGTGGTGTAATCTTAATACAAAATAAAAGACACAAGATGGGAGTCATATGTAGACATGATATGGTGGCATATATGAGAGATGACTCTTATAAGAAGTCGCTTGATAATGATTATACCTTGATATGATAAGAGATGACAATATACATGAAAGTATCATATGATTAGTCAGATATCCTGATTTGCATTAATATGAATATGATATTATATGCATACATGGCATAATTCCACATGATTAGATATAACATGAACAAGCTAAGCTATATGGTTTATGAGCATGATGTACAATGACATTGATATTGGTATAGATACATGATACATATGATATATGATATTGATGTATGCTATAAATATAACTGATACATGATACAATGATACTATCATAATATGACATGCATAGCCATAAATATTGATAAACATAAACATGATATGATATTTATGATGTTAACCTTCATTGATGTAACACCCGTTATTTTAGAATCTAGGTAATTAATGTAATTTAAAATGAATATTTGTTTAATATTGATTTAGTTAGTAATTGTGAGTTCTATAATGGTTATAAGCAAAGAAATGAAAGGGGAAAAGGAATGGGAGGAGGTTTAAAGGAGTTTCGTTGTAATATACTGTGAAACCCTTTAAATTTTTAATAATTTTTTTGGTTGACCTAGAGAAGTCCAAATCACAAACCATCTTTGCCAGAATATTTATAATATTGTGTTTTAGCTTCTCTAATTTTTTTATCATTTTTTGGCACCGTCAAAATTTCTTAAGAAATCGACACATGTAGGTTATAAATGGGGTTTTGGGGACCGTTAGGCATCTGTTTTCCAAATTGATTTTACCTAAATTTTCTAAATAAAATTTGATAAATTATAAATTTTTTTTTTGTAATTTTTGGATTTAAAGATATAAAATATTTTACATTAAATTAATATTTTAATATTAAATAATTATAAAAAATTACTAGAAAATCCTAATCCACTAATTATCTTATAATAAAACCTTATCATTTCATTTTATCCCCAAAACAAAGAATCGGCTAACAGAGAGTAGGCTTAGGGAAATTAAGAGAAATGAGGTGAGAGAAAGGAGGAAATTCAGATTTTGGGCGACTTCGGGCCATTTTCATCTGTCAACACAGTTGGAAAAGTTGTTCGTCTAGAGGTAAGACACATTATGCCCATCTCAATTTTCAAAAATGTACAAGTTTTAGCAAATATTTTGATTAAAATTTTATATATGTTGGCACCAGTAAAACTTTCACCGCGTAACTTTTTATATATTGTAGAGATTATGATTATGCATATTTTGAATATTTTTAGAAAATTTTTACCGGGTTTTTTAAAATATGTGGGGTTTTTATTGAATAAAAAATTATCAGGACGTTGAAAAATAGTGATGTAGTATAATAAAAGTTTTAAAATATTGTTTTACACAATCCCTGATAATTTGATAATTTTTTAAAAATGTGTATTTTTGCTTAGTTGGATTTTCTGTTGTCTACAATTATACAATATTGTGACATTTTGATACATGCTCAGTTACTCTTTAATTATTATAATGTGATGATATATGTACATATGTGATTAAATTATATCTATTGGGAGCCATAAGGGGCCAGAATCATCTGAACTTATGTTTGTGCTAGGAAATTTTTAGGAGTTATAAGGGACCATAATCCTTTGAGATTCTATCAGCAACAGAGATATCTGATATGTTCTGACACTATAAGCACAAATAAAAAGAGAGTCATAAGAGGCCAAAATCCTTTGAGATTATATCTGGGTCCGAAAAATATGATCTAAACTATTCTGTGATATGAATTTCAATTTATTTATTTATTCTGTACTGTTAATTGAATCATTAAATAACTGCTATGCATTTATTACATTTTCTAATTTTGTGGTTCTCAATTTAGAGATTTATTTAAACTGTAATTAACTATTTTTAAATATTTAACAAAATACTTAATAAAAGAATATTTAAAATTTTAGATTGGTTTGTGTGGCTTACTAAGCTGTTGTAGCTCCGTGTGATTTTACTTCTAGTTTTCAAGATCTGGGAAGGGGAAAGAGATTGTAGACTAGCAGTTCATGTTCAAATCTGAGGTCATAGGTATTTTACTATTTTGATTTTTGTACAATCATGGATAATTTAATTTTTAATTATGTTGCTCTTGTCTGGAGCCATGTACTGTAGTGTATATATTTATTTTGATGAATGAAATAAACTTTGTGGATGAGTTTTTCAGTATTTGGATATTTTAGTAGCTATGTAGTTTGCCATTTATTTCAATGAATATCGGTAGAAAATTTGAAATAATTCTAAAGCTAGATCTTGGGGTTTGCTTGTCACAGCTCAATACGATAGGACTTGTCCTGGTCAGGTTCGGTTGTGTCATATACGTCATCTAAAGTTTAGGTAATTTTATATTAATGAATTATTAATTTTAAGTTACTTTGTAATTATGAGTCTAATAATACTTAATAGGGTTATCAATAACCAGGGTTTGCTGTTTGAGAAGTGAAAATCTAAAGTTAGGAATTTATTTGACGGGTGATTAATGTCGGGGTATATGGTGCCCTATCATTGAGCTATTGAATTTTTAAACAAAAAAAAAAAATGTTTGAGCGTGTGCTACAACATCTGGCTGTAACAAACATATTTTAGGAGAATCTAGAAGATTCTCTGGAAGGGAAACAATGATGGGGAAATGAGCTCTACGATATTAGGTCATGATAGTGTTTTTAAATAATAAAAAAATCTAAAACCATCTTATAAAAATCATTCCAGTAAGTCACTATCAGAGAAGAAGATAGTAAGAGAAGAGTAAAGAAGAAAAAAGAGAGAGGACTTTAAAGGGTAAATCATGGGATTCGTCTTTTGGGTTAGTTTGGGATATTATAGAGCTCGAGGTAGACTCTTAAATAGGGGTGTGAAAATGGGCCCACGGGTTGGGTTTGGGTCAAACCCGGATTGACCAGGGTCTAAACGGGTTTACCTTAAACCAACCCATTTTTGGAAATGGGTCATAAAATCTAACCCAAACTTGACCCGTGCGGGTTATATATTGACCCGACCTAACCCATGAACACGCATATGAGATTGCAAACTATGGAGTGCATGAGGACATCATGGTCCTCGCGGAGGAGCTTTTAAGGCTGTCTGGTGGACCGTAGATAGCCACCAGAGTGCAGACCATAGACAACAGAGATAACTGTCAAAGGATGAACGGTCATATAAGCTGGCTCCTCGGCCTAGAAGATGACATAAGAAGGATAGAGGAAGTCACGGAAGTTGGAAGCAAACCGAATCATGATAGAGGAATCCATGGAAGTCGCAGATTGTAGAAGTTGCGGAAGTCAGAAGCAACCCACAGACGGCTATCGAACAGGAAAAAAATATAATATGGTTTTCTAAACATGTCAATTGAATCATTTTTTGAGTTTCTGGGTCAACTCAAACCTGACCTAGTTTTTGAAATGGGTCGACTTTGTCAGCCTGAACCCAACCCTTTTTTCAAACGGGTTGACCCGAACCCTTCATTTTTTGGGTCGAGTCCGGGTTGGGTTTTGAGTCATGTTAAATATTGACACCTACTCCTAAATCTTTATTTCTAATTTTAATTCCAGTAAGTTTATGAAAAGATTTGAATAATATATATATATATATTTGAAATTAATAAGATATTCATCGTGCAATTTTTAATATGTTATTGCACTCATTATTATGAATAATTTGGCTATATAAAATTGAGTTTTCAATTGTAAATTTTTCCTACACATTTTTTTGAGTTTATTATTGAATTGAGGCTTTTCTAGCAAATTCAATAGTTACATAAAAGTCTTAAAATGTTTATATGAATATTCCTTTGAAGTTAGAAATTGAAAAGGAGAAAGTTCAATTAGTATTCTGATTTACAAGTAGTGTGGCTTTCACTAGAAATTCATGCAATACTGCATTGAGTATTATTGCATTGCATCTGCATTATATATTACATAACATTGGAGATGTTCTATTATGAAATATGAAAAAGTATATTATCTGTTATGTTATAAGGGCCCTAAAAGTATTCTTTTGGCCCCATCTACTTGAAAACGGTGTGGGAGGGATTTTGGCCACTTGTTGAAAAAATATGTGGGAGGATATGCAACAATGAAAAACTCTTCTAACCTCGGTTGCCTGATGCAGATGTAGGAGGGATTTTGGCCCCACTTTCTTTATGCAGGTGTGGGAGGTAAATGAGACATAAGTTTAAATGGCAATGTAAGCAAGCATGGGGATATGTGCTTCATAAGCATTACCTTTCATATGTTAATATTTTAATGAATTAATTTAAGAAATATTCTTAAATATACATTAGTATGATCTGAATTTTTGTATGAAATCTGGTGGGAAAAGTGAAAGTGAAAGTGAAATGCAAGTGAAAATCTAAGAATGAATTTTCATCTATTAATGAGTACTTTAGAGACTTTTGATGAAAGTGTAAGTGCTAGCCCTAATATTAGATATATACTAGAACTCTAGTAAATTTAAGTCTTGTTAATTATTTCTTAAGTTTGTATATTTTCCTTTAATTAATTACTTTTAAATATTTACATTGAATATTGGCACCTATAAAGGTTGAAGGAGGAAGTCAACATAGCTAGTTGAGCTCATTATGTTGCTTTTAAATGTTTCATGTAAAGAAAAGGGTTTAGTGGAGCAGATCATGTCTAAAGGAGAAGTATATGTGCCTGTAATATAAGATACTAATTTTATGACCAATTTTAATATTTTAATGTATTGATAATTTGAACTAGATTATGTATTTATGTTATCATGAAATAAAAATGGATTATACTATTTTTATTTTATTTTGAGAAATTTAGTAGCTATGGTTGTTTTTATCGGTGGATGAGTTAAATAGTTATAAGTTTAAGTCCAATCATTGCATTAGATCCTAAGGCATCAGAAAAGGGTATCAGCAAAACGATTTGGAAGTATTAGATATTATAATCAGAGCTATATGAAATGAATTGTATTGGTATATGAAAGAAGTTTGGAGTCTATTTTAGATTATTGTATGTTAATTTTATTGTATAATTAAACTCTCTTTCTTTATTTAGATCAAAGTGTAGTTGCATCATAAACCCCCAAGAGCAAGAAGTAGTAGATATACATAGTTCCAATAAGGCTATATAGGTTAGAGTATAATAAATGTGATGACTTCTAATTTGATGATGCATTTTGCTGGGTTAGTGGCCCAGTTGATATGTAAGGTTCAGGGAAGAATAAGATATTTGCAACTATTTTTGAGATTGAAGCTGCCTAGTTTCTAAGGTGCTTGGAGCCTCAAGTAGCTGAGAATTGGCTGATGGGGGTAGAGAAATTATTCGATTGCAAGCAATTTCTGATGGGTAGAAAATTTTTGTTGGATGTATTTTTATTAGATGGAGACGTCAAGCGCTAGTGCATAGGTCAACAAAGGGAGATATTTTAGGATAGGTCAAATGTAAAGATTAGTTGATAAGAATTTACAGAAACTTTTTGGAGCTAGTTTGCACTGTCATATGTGTGGTAGCAGATGCAAGAGTCATTTCTGAGATTTGTGCAAGAGATCAAGACAGTGATGTAGTATGAGGTAAAATTTATATCTCTTGACAGGTATACTCCCTAGAGAAACTTCATATTAATAAAGCAACAAGTGATGAGGATTGAGGGATAATTCGAGGCATCTCCTAGAGAAACTTCATATTAATGATTTTTCTGAGATCATGGAGAGAGCTAGACTTGTGGAAAATGATTTGATATCCACCCAACAATAATAGGATTCTATCAAAAAGAGGTTTGGAGAGAACTCTAAAAGTGCATTCAGTGGAAAGAGGTTCAGAGTGGAGGCTGGTGATTCTAGGAGGGGAGGATATGTAGTATCTAGGAGTGTTGGAAGATTTGTATATGTTAGCAGTGTGCCTTTTTGTGGTTCTATATATGGAGGCATATAGGTTAATGTTATATGTATATAGGTCTTTGTTTCCGGTGAGGTTAAGCGGGTCACAAGGTGGTGTAGTATCCAGAAGATAGACATAAAGCTAAGGGCAGACAGAGTCAGAGGGAGCATCCAACCCCTTCTAAAGCTTTCAGTAGGGCCTCATCAACCCATAGTGGAGGAAAATTTGGAGGGAGATTATATGGTGGATCAGTAGGACGATCTTAACTTCCTAATTTTCATTGCTAATTTAGTTTAGCCTAGAGTTTATAGTCTAACAGAACAATAGGCTAGGGAGGCACCAGATGTAGTAACAAGTATGTCATATGTTTCTAAGCGACCATATAATATACTTTTTTATTATATTGGTAGTCATTCTTTCATATATGAGAGTCTTATGGATGATTTAGATTAAACATTTATTTTATTTTGTCTTGAGTAATCTATTAAGCTACTGATGAGAGATTTGATGTTTACTAATAAAATTTTCGTGTGTGAGCTTGGGATTTCTTCTAAAAAGTTAGCATCGTCCTTAATTTTATTACCTCTAAAGAAGTTTGATGTGATAGTAGACATGGATTGGTTGAGCAGGTATCGGGATCATATTGATTGTCATAAGAAGTGGGTAAGTTTATGTGTAAATGGTGAAATATTTTATTTTATGGGTGTTAGGATTGCCTTAACATCTCTGATCTCTATATTGCAAGTGGATAAGATCTGGAGAAAAAGGGATTCTATATTTTTGGCCTATGTAAGAGATTTAAAAAATATATTAAGGATCTGAAAAATGTTCCAGCAATGAAGGAATTTCCTATGATTTTTTTTTTAAAAGTTATTTGGTTTTCCTCTAAAGAGGGGTATAATTATATATTGAGGTGTTACTAAGTATAGATATAATAGATAAGACTCTGTATAGGATGTCACATAGGGAATTACAAGAGTTGACGGTGCAGTTGTAGGAGCTATTGGATAGGGTTTCATCATACCTAGTAGATCATTGTGGAGAGCTCTTGTATTATTTATGAAAAAGAAGGATAAATCTATGAGAATGTGTATAGATTATTGGGAGCTAAATAAAATGAAAATGAAGAATAAGTATCCATTGCCTTTGATAAATGATATATCCGATTAATTGGAAGGAGCATCAATATTCTAAGATTGATATGAGATTAGGTTATCATCACTTAAGGGCGAAGCTAGAAAATGGGGCAAATATGACTTTCAATTCTAGATACAAGAAATATGAATATCTAGTGATGTTATTTGGTGTGATGAATGCTTCATTAGTATTTATAGATTTGATGTATCGAGTACTCAGGGAGTATTTTATCAAATTATTATTATATTCATTGATGATATTCTGATGTATTATAAATATGATGTGGAGCATATGGTCCATTTGGAATTGATTATGGAGACTCTAAAACAACATAAGTTCTATGTTAAATTCTAAAAGTATGAGTTTTGGTTGACTTATATGGCATTTCTAGGGAACATGGTGAGTGAGGAAGATATTATTGTGGATCCCTATAAGGTGTAGGTAGTAGTGGATTGGCCAAGGCCGTCATATGCTATTGAGGTTCATAATTTTTTGGGCATAACATGGTATTTAATAAGTTTGTTAGAGGCTTTTCAGAGATTATTATTCCTTCGATGAGATTAATTCAAAAGACTATGCCATTTGATTGGATACAAGAGTGTGAAGAGAGTTTCCATAAGTTAAAAGAGTGTATGGTGTCAGTCCTTGTGTTAACTAATCCATCGGGCACTAAAGGATTATAGGCATAAAGTGATACTTCATTAAGGGGCCTAGAATGTGTGTTGCACAATAGAAAAGTGGAAGCATACGCTTTCCTCTAACTAAAGCCACATGAGAAGAATTAGTTGACACATGATTTGGAGTTGGTAGTGATTATTTTTTTCATTAAATATCAAGTAGCATTATCTATATGATGTTTGATGTGATATCTATATCAACCACCATAGTTTAAAGTATATCTTCACCTATAAAGAGTTGAATCTGAGGCAAAGAAGGTGGTTGTAGTTGATTAAGGATTATTATTTGGATGATATTTATCAGCCAGACAGTGAATATGGTTGTAGATTCCTTGAGCTTGAAATCAGTTGGAGTGATGTTCAGTTATAGCTTATTTGATTACTTCTGAGCAAGCATTTATTAAGAAGATGGAAAGACTTGAGTTAAAAGTAACATGCTCATCTATACAACTACTAGAATCATTTCTTAGATGGTAGTTCAACCCTTATTGCAAGAAAGTAATAATGAAGTGAAGAAGAAAAATGAAGAATATGTGAGGTTAATGGATCAAATTCATTTTGGAAAGTGGTCTGAATTATAAGTAGATGAGCAATGTGTGATTTTTTGTTGTAGTAAATTATGGGTCCCAGGTAATGGTGATTTGAGAAGAGAGATTATGCATGAAGCTCACTATTCTAGGTACACTATTCATCCAAGTAACAACAAGATGTATCATAATTTCAAATGCAAGTTATTGTGGCCTAAATTGAAGTAAAAAAGTGATAGAGTTTGTTTCTAAATGTGAATCTGGTTAAATGGTGAAAATTAAGCATCAAAGACCAAGTGGACTGTTGTGGTCATTGCCTATTTTTGAGTGAAAATGGGAGGAGATCATTATGTATTTCACTATAGATTTTTTCAGGTCTTTATAAGGTCATGATGCGGTATAGGTTATTATGGATAGAATGATGAAGTCTGCCCATGTTAATTAATGAGACAAACTAATTCTATTGGCAAGTTGGCTCAGATGTGTATGAAAGTAATTGTCAAACTGCTTGGAATCCATATGGTTGTTATTTTTTATCATGATGGTCAATTTACCTCAAAGCTATAGAAAGGTATTTAGAGGTCTGGGGATAGAGTTGAATGCTAGTAAGACTTTTCACCCTAAGATAGATGGCCAGTCATAAAGGGTTGTTTGAATTCTATATGATTTATTGAGGCTTTGTGTTTTGGATTTTGAGGGAGATTGGGAAGACCATATACCTTTGATTGCATTTATTTATAATAATAGCTTTTGAGCAAATATTAGTATGACTCCTTATGAAGCTCTATATAGAAGAATGTGTAGGACCCCATTATTTTGGGCTGAAGTGGGAGAAAGGAAGTTGGTTGGTTTTGATATGGTGGATTGTGTTACTGAGAAAATCAAAATTAGGAAAAGGTTGGAAGTAACTCATGACATGCAAAGGAAGTATTTTAACCTGAAGCATAAGTCTATGGAATTTTAAGTAGGTGATATTATGCACATAAAAGTCAGCCCAATGAACAGTGTAAGCATATTTAAAAAAGATAACAAGTCCTTAATATATTGGACAATTTGAGGTGACTGAGAGGATTGGAAAAGCTACTTATATGTTGTTTCTATCATACCATATGCCAAATATCCATAGTATGTTTCAGCTGTCAATGTTGAAGAAATGAGTATCAGGTATATATCAAAATGTCCCAGAAGCTAAAGTGGATGTGCAACCCAATATGACCTATAAGGAAGAGCCTAAGCATATATAAACTATAGCGAGAAGCAACATTGGAGAAAGAGGCTAAGATGAGATTGTTATATCCATACTTATTATGATTATATTATAGATTTTTATGTCAAGGATGACATTTTCTGTAAGGAAGGGAGAATGTAATATTCGTCATCCAAAATTTAGGTAATTTTTTATTAATAATCATTAATCTTAGGTTAATTTATAATTATGAGTCTTAGAATGCTTAATGGGGTTGTGAGTAACCAAGGTTTAGGGTATGAGAAGTGAAAAATCTAAAGTTGAGAATTTATTCTGTGGGCACTGCGACATCAAGGTAGAGGGTGCCCCAACATTGAGCTCTCAAGTTTTTAGGTAGAAAAATAGGGTTGGGTGTGCATTATTGTGTGAGGGAAGCACCGCTGTAGAGTTGTATCTCATGTGAGGATATTTTGGGAGAATCTAGAAGATTCTATGAGAGTGCAACGACATCAAAAAAGTGAGTACCGGGATGCTAGGTCAAAATAGTGGTTTTGAAATAATAAAAATATATAAAACCATTTTGCACAAATCATTCCACCAATCCATTGAAGGAGAGGAGAAGGAGGTGGAGAAGAGGAATGAGTAAGTAACAAAGAGGGATTCATAGGCCAAATCTCAGGATTCATCCATCAGGCCAGTTCAAGATATTGTAGAGCTCAAGATCGACTCCTAAATCCCTATTTTCTATTTCAATCTAGCAAGTTTATGAAAAAATATGAACCAAAAATATATTTTTTGTGGGTTTAATGATGTTTTCACCTTGTAATTTTTAAAATGTTATTGCACTCCTTACTGTGAATGTTTTGGCTATATGAAATTGAGTTTTCAATGGTTTGTTTTTCCTACATAATTTTTTTAGTATATTATTGAATTGAAGCATTTCTAACAAATGCAATGATTATATAAATTCTTGAAATATTCACATGAATGTTCATTTGAAGTTAGAAATTAAAAAGGAAAAATTTAGTGAGTATTCTATTTTACAAGCAGTGTAACTTTTACTCGCAATTCATGCACTTTTTAGATATTGCATTAAGTATTGTTACATTTCATCTACATCTTACATTAAATGGAATTGGAGATATTCTATTTTGAAATATGAAAAAGTGCGTTCTTTGTTATGTCATAAGGACCTTCAAAGTATTCTTTTGGCCCCATTTGCATGATGGAGATGTGGGAGGGATTTTGACCGCACTTGCAAAAAGCAGGTGAGGGAGGTTATGTAACACTGAAGTACTCTTCTAACTCCATTTACCTGATACATATATAAGAGGGATTCTAACTCCAGTTCTTAAATGCAGGTGTTAGAGGTAAAAGAAGACATAAGTAGAAGTGGAAATATAAGCAGAGATTAGGACATATGCTTCAACGTTGCATTTCATATTTTAATATTCTAATGAATTAGTTTTAAGTTCTGAAACATGCATTAGTAAACTCTGAACTTCTATATGAAATCTAGTGAAAATGAAAGTGAAATGCAAGTGAATATCTAAGAATGAGTTTTTTTTTGTACTATATTTAGAGACTTCTATGAAAGAGGTTATTTGATTATGAAAGTTTAAGTGCTAGCCCTAAGATCAGATATATACTAAAACTCTAGTAAATTTAGGTCTTCTTGTACTTTAATTATTTCGTATGTCTTTATGTTTTCTTGTAATTAATTGCTTTTAAATTTTGCATTGAATATTAACACCTATGAGGGCTGAAGGTGGGAGTATACTGAGTTTGTTGAGCTAACTCTATTGCTTTTAAACTTTTTAAGAAAATGATAGGATTCGGTGGAGTTGATCATGCCTGGAGGAGTCTTTGAGCATGGAATATAAGATACTGATTATGTAATCAATTTTATTATTTTAATGTATACATATTTTGAGATGGATTATATATTTACATTATGATGAAATGAAAATGGATTACACTTTTTTTTTTTTTTTTGAGAAATTTAATAGTTATAGTTGTTATCGATGAATTAGTTAAATAGTTATAGGTTTAAGTAAAGTCCAAACCTTCAATTAGATCCTAAGGTGTTACAATTATGGTGTTAGGTGGCACTAATGTGACATTTTGCCCTCAAGTTTGAAGTATTTAGAAGGATCAAGAATATTTCATTGGATCACAACAACGTTGGCTAGTTGAGCGTCACAATGCTGGAATAAAATAATGTATTTTCTAAATAAATATTTAAATTCATTATAATAACCCACCTCTAAGCCCCATTGTTATAGAAGAGAGGAGAAGGAGAGAGAAAGGAAGAGAGGATTTAGAGGCCAAAGCTTGAGATTCATTCATTAGACCAATTAAGGATTTCATAGAGCACAAGGTAAGATTCTGAACACTTTGTCTCTGATTTTAATTCTAGGAATTTTATAAAAAGATATGGATAAAAATATATTTTTCTTGTGTTTTATGACATTTATACTATGTAACTTTTAGTATATTGTTGTATGTTTTATTCTAAATATTTTAATTATAAGAAATCAAATTTTCACTGGTTAGTTTTCTCTATGATAATTTCTTTGCGAGTTGAATTGATAAAACATTTTTGGTTTTATAGTAGTTATATAAAAGGCTTAAAATATTTTTTTGGGTATTCCTCTAAAAATATTATTAAATTAAAAGGTATCTATTGAGTAAACTTTTACACATAAAATTTGGTTTAATATTATCAATTTTGATAATTCATGCATCATCATAATCATATGTTAAAGTCATAATAAGCTATTATTGCATTCAATTTATATAGTGCTTGGCATGACATTGGAGTAATTTTGATCGCTGAAATGTGATAAGTGCACTCTTTAAAATGATATAAGAGCCCTCTACATTCTAATTTTGCACCATATCTATGATAGTTTTATGAGTGAAGTCTATTGATTTTTGTTGAATCTTGAATAGGTTGTTAAACCTAAGCTTATGTCCTAAGGCTAACCAAGAGGGGTGGGTGAATTGGTAATTTTAAAAATTATCTTGGATTTTAAAATTTAAAACCGATTGATTCACAAAGCAAGTTAATTAAAGTTTCAAAATAAAACTTTCAACCACGAAATTAAAAAATTGTAATAATAAGTAAGCAACATAAATTTAAACAACACAAAGATTTATAATGGTTCAGTCAAACATGACCTACACCCACTCCCTGAAGACTCCCTCTTTAGGTATTGCACTATTATCAAAGTGACTCTCCTTTTGCCCCCATAGCAAGGCGGAGAAGCCTTTATAAAACTCTCTTCCACCAATCCCCGATGCGGTAGAGTACTGTCATCCTTTCACACCCTCCAAGTATAGGAAGAGAACCTTTGTCCTTTCACACCCTCTAAGTGTAGGCAGAGAACCTTTGTCCTTTCACACCCTTCAAGTGTAGGCATAAAACCTTCATCTGTTTACACTCTCCAAGTGTCGGCAGATAACCGTCGGTTATTCACACTCTCTAAGTATCGGTAGAGAATTGGATCTTCTTCAAAGATTTTCTCACAAGCAATCTAAAAAGATAAGAGGAAGAGTGAAAAATATAAATCACATACATAGATCCTTACCTTTGAGTAACCCTGTGATCCCTTCACACTCCACTAGGAAGAAATTTCTCTCAAACACTCTCTCACACTCTCTCCTTTAATTGCCCTTCAAAAATAACAAAGATAATAGATATTCACGTCAATTTTTAGTGGACATTTTATACAAAAGACACAACAAACCGTCTAAAAAACATGAAGTTTTTAATTTTGAGTGTGCACGATCGTATAGTATGATCGTATGTTCGTACATATGAATAGTTCAAATATTGTTGTGTATGAACCTATTGTGAATCAGTATGAAATTATTTTGTACGCGATCATCGTCCGGTATGAATCAAGTTCATCCAGGACAAACAATATAAAAAATTTTAGATTTCGTCTGTACGAAATATCAGGACGAAATGAGAAAGAACGGACCCGAGACGTTCATCCTTGTACGAAATTAGAATCGTCCCGTATGATCCATACTTAGAAAAAAAATTTTTTGTGCGAGAACAGACTAGAGACATTCATCCTTGTATGAAACTGGGATCGTCTCGTACGATCCATACTTAGAAAAAAAATTTCATGTGAGAACAGACCCAAGACATTCGTCCTTGTATGAAATCGGGGCATCCCATACGAACCATACTTAGAAAAAAATTTTGTGCAAGAACAAACCCGAGACGTTCATCCTTGTACGAAACTGGGATCATCCCGTACGATCCATACAAAAATTTTCATTTATGTTCGTTCAACTGCTCGTTGGGGAAAATAACTGACCAGATCATCCCATACAAAGTGATATCATACAATACAATCAGTTTAAAAAATATTAATTTTAAACTTTCCCTCGGTATGTGTGTACTCAGTTACTCAATTATAATCACACTCTCTCAGACTCAATAAAATAGAAAATACAGACTTCAATTACAATAACTCTAAACTAATCTTGATTTGAAGTCTTTAAAAATTTGGAGTATGATTTCTCTAAAATGTTAGTACACTCAAGAGCAAAATAATTCTTCCAAAATATATTAGGAGAAATAATAATCAAAATAATAATATTTAGAATCATAAAAAACATACAAGTTGCAAAAATATCAAACACGAAAAAACTAAATAACAACTATCTCAACAAAGTCTACTTAGCTTTTTATGTTCAACCTAAGATATTCTCTGTTGTTTCAAAAAAAAGGAAAAAAGTCTAGCTGAGTAAAGTGGCAAGGGTAAAGCTGATAGAACCAAATACTTGAGTTATTTTTGTAATCCAATTTTAATTCCTTTGATGTGTAGATTGCATGTAAAGTGAATTAATTATTGTACATGAGTTTGAGAAGTGAAATGAAATGATGATTCTATTATTATTAAAATATATTTTATAGTTATATATGGTTTATTTTGCTTGTGGTTAAGTTAATACTTAAAATTTTATCTTAAATCTTTTCATTAGATCCTAAGGTGTCACAAATGATAATTGATATGACCTAAATACAATTGTATTAATTTATTGATTCATATGATAGTCTTTTATAGTAGTTTCCATGAGACAGAGATAGAAGCTCTACCGAAAAATAAAGTATTTTTGAGAAGAAAATTTAATAAAAATAAATATAAGAATTTCTATAAAATTTTACAATTTATGATAGATTTCTAGTGAAAACATTTTTGCCAATAAAATGCTCAAAGGAAAAAGGTTTCCGATGGAATAAAATTTCACCAGAATTATTTTTAGCAGATTCTTGATGAAAATTGCTAGATTATCCGACAAAAAAAAAACATTGCAAATAAAAAAAAAAGACCAAAAAGGTGTAAAAAATTTTTGTTAGAATTTTTGACGAAAAAATCCACTAGAAATTCTGCCAAAATTTATATTGGATAATTAGATAAAAAATGCCGTCAAAATTTCTAGCAGATTTTTTCACTAGTTTTTTCATTATTTTTTGTATCAAAGGTTGCCAACAAAAATCCATCGGAAACCTATAGCAAAAAAAAAAAAAAAAAAAAAAAAAAAAAAAAAAAACCCTAAACTTTTTTTCTCATGGATGCATATACTAAATCTCAACATATAATAACCATATTTTAATAAATGAACAAAACAAAAAATTAACAATTTTAACTAATAATGATAAAAAAATCATTTATTACCTAAATATTTAGATAAAACATATGTTCTAAATTTGTTTGCAAAAAATAAAGTGAGTTCATCACAATGATCACAACATATAGTAAATTTAATCATCCTAATTTTTCTCACTTTCCTCAAACTCATGAGCCTTCTTCTAACATTATTTTTCTATGACTTCCCTTAACTTTGCCTGAGTTTGTGTTTGTTGTAGAGTATATCAACATGAAATTGTTGCATCTTCTCTATCCCCTTAATCAGAGAAACCACCCTTTGGCTGACTATCTTCTCAATATTGTTATCACCGTAGACTATTGTGCTTGACAATTGTGACTCATATGTGTAGGCTTGGAAGCTTAATTTATTTAATCTCCCCTTATGCATGCCTCCCACCTACTGTGACCATGTTTTATAATTGAAGCACTATGTAGATCTTATAGAGGATCCCTCACCAGTTAAAACTTGACTCTCATGAATTTGTATATAATAATCCCACGATAAATAAAATACATAAACTCTTATAAATTTAACTTGTAAATATAAATAACATAAAATTTTAAAACTCACATAACTTTTCCTTGATCTTTGATTAACTCACTTGTGATCCTCCTGATACTGATGTATGTGTGTATGCAACTCCAATATGGTGGGATCTCTATCAAGTGCTTCTTTTTATAAATAAATTTGTTAATATAATAAATGAAAAAATGTGTTAAAAGTTTGTTGACTTATTTAATTATGTATTAAGTTTTACTAGATATATCATATGCTCGATGTGAGGCACTGAACTACCAGTATGGAGGGAGCTCCCCAAGCCCCCACACTCAGAAGCTCTATTCCACTTATTTTTTCGCCCCTCCTAGTATAATCAAGGGTGCCCCATGCTCTACTCAATTCACCTTAAAGACTGTCACCAATTCGTAAGGGGCTTTCACCTAACTTTCTGATGTTTCATAGGTGATTTAAACCTCTCTTCTCAAAATGATTTCTTATCCTAGCATTATGTTGAGGAAACCATCTGAAATATTTATGTTCAACAGATATAAAGTAAAAGATTTTACTAGTCACCATATAAAGACATGTGTGCTTAGGATAATTACTACTTATGTACCTCAAACCCCTATAATCACATATCTTGATCATAATGTGAGATTTTCTTCCAAGAAAGGTAAGGAGCATAATGCTTACTCTTGAGGATGCCCCTGATCTTATGTGCGGGTTGCCTATAAGGATTAAATCTATATGAAACATTAAAAGTCAAATATTAGTACAAGTTTCTCACTGTTAACAAATAAAAAGAAATTAACATTACAAACTTATGTGTTCCCCTTAGGCTCTATGTTCATATGTCGGTCCTATGATGGTGATGCCTCCTCACCCTTGTGCTCAACAAGTGTAGATGCTCTAGCTTGATGTGGTTGCGATGGAGTTGGGTAATAATAATTATGATAATAAGGAGGATAGGGATATGTAGATGAAACAGTCTATGATGGCAGTGTAGGGTAGGATAAAAGAGGGTGGACTGTGTGATGACCTCTGATCTAATGGAAGGATTGGACTTACTTAAACCCATAATTAAATAACTTACAAACCAATAAATAATAACAAGGGCTACTAAATTTCCAAATATAAAAGCAGTATAACCAAACTTTCCTTTTATTAAAACATAAAAAAATAAACCAAATAATTTTCAACTCTATACATCAGGATGAATAAAACTAGATCATAAAATCAATACCTTATACTCTAAGCTTTGAGACTCCTCATGTAAACCTGATCTACTCCACCTGACCCTTTGCATAAAATATTTAAAAGTAACAAAGTGAGCTCAACTAGCTTAATAAACTCCATCACCCATTACATATTTGAAAATCCAAGTTAAATATTTAAAAGTAACTAATTAAAAGTAGTTAATAATATATATAAACTTTCAAAATAGGGATTTACTAGATTTCTAGTATTGATACCTGATCTCAGAGCTAACACTTATTTTCATAACTACATAACCACTTTTGCAAAAGTTTCCAGATACCACATAGAATACTCATTCTCAAAGGTTCACTTGTATTTCACCTTCACTTTCATTTTTCATCAAAATTTATATAGAAGTTTATAGTTCACTGATGCATATTTCATAATATTTCTTGAACTTATTTCAGAAATATTAACCCGTGAAATGCCATGATTAGAATGAATGTGTCATGATACCTTCTTATATCTTCACTTTCACTTATGTTTCAATTTACCTCACATGTTTATATATAGTGAATCTCTCCCACACATGCATTAGGCAGATGAGGCCATAAGAGTACATTTAGGGCTCTTATAACATAACAAAGAGTGCGTTATTTCTCATTTCATAATAGAACATCTCCACTGCCATGTAATGTAAAATGAAAATATAATGTAATATTAATAAATTTTGATATTTAATGCCACATTCAAATGATGTAGGAAGTGCCAATAAAATGCCACATAACTTGTAAACCAGAGTACTCACTAAACTTTCACTTTTCAATTTCTAATTTTAGATGAACATTCACATTAACATTTTTAAGTCTTTTATATAAATACTGCATTTGTCAAAAAAGCTTCAATTTAATAATATAGTTAGAAATTTATATGAAAAAATCAGTTGTTGAAAACTGAATTTCATATAACCAAAATATTCATAATACAAAGTACAATAACAATAAAAAAATCACACGGTGAATACTTTTTAAAACTTGAGAAAAATATATATTTGTTCATAACTTTTAATAAACTTACTAGATTTAAAATCAGAGACAAGGGTATAGGAGTCTATCTTGAGCTCTATAATTCCCTGAACTTGCTCAATGGATGAATCCTTAGCTTTGGCCTCCAAACTCTCTCTCTCTCTCTCTCCCTCTCTCTATCTCTCTCTCTCTTCCTCTCCTCCTCTTCTTCTCCTTTCTTCTCTGACAAGGCTGTGGGTGGAATGAATATCCAAATTATTTTAGATGTTTTATTATTTAATGTATACAGAAATTCTGAGGAGCCCACATGGCCGCATTATCCGACAAAACCACATCCAATTGTAATGTATACAATTCTATGGATAGTGGATGATCATATTTTAATAAGAAAAAGGAACTCACAAGTCACCATTTTTAATGTATACTAATAAATAAGCTCTTCACTTTATTGAAACTTCTAGATCCCCTAAAAACGTAGATAAAATGGAATATAAATGTGCGAACTACCCATTATCATTTTTTTTGTCTAAATATGTGTGTTTTTCTTAATGGGCATTATCACAAACATCTTGCGTGCATATTTTGATAACGAATCAACATGAATTCTAATGATTTTCCACAATTTACACCAAGAACTTTAAATCATGTGACATGAATCAAGTATAAGTTTCACATACCAATTGTTCATTCTCAAACAATACAAATCAACATATTGGAGAGATACATAAATCAGTACATTGTGACAAAATCAACTTCATTTATAGCATGATTATTACAAACTATTATAAAATCCAACATGAGGAGTGAATGCATTCACTAGGAACAAGATAACTAGAGATATAATGGCATATACATAATAAAAGTTCTTTTTACACTTTCAGTTTTAGGCAAAATAAACTTTGCATAAATGTAACTTGTAATTAACTAAATCATCCACAAGGTTTTAAATTAAAATGAGAAGAAGCAAGGAAAACTAAGGTAGAAAAAGAAGATTAAGGAGAAGAAGGAGAAGAAGAATGATATCGTCTAGCCAATCAATTATGATCCATTTGACTTCTATAGCTTATCGACTATGGTCCCTCTAATGTCCATCACCCACTGACTAAGGTCCCTTTGACCTCCTTCACTCTCTGACTATGGTCCCTCAGAACTGGGTCACCATCGATTACGATTCCTCTGACCTGGGACTCCCGCTAACTACGGTCCCTCCGACCTGGATCGCCCATTGATTATGGTCCCTCCGACCTCCATAGTCCACTGACTACGGTCCCTCCAACCACTATCGCCTATCAACTATGGTCCCTCTGACCACACTCGCCTAATGATTACAATACATCTAACATTAGCTGCCCGCCAACTACGGTCCCCCAATGTCCACTAACTACAATCCCTTCAACTTTCTTCATTCGCTGACTAAGATCCTCCGACCTCCATCGCCCACCGACTATAGTTCCTCCAACCTCTATCACTCGACAATGGTCCCCTATATCTCAATTTCCCAACTATGATCCCTCCGTCGTCCATCACCTACTAACTACGGTCCCTTTGACCTCTGTAGCCCACCAACTACATTCCCTTTGTCCGACTATGGTCCTACCAGCCAAATGAACTGGCCAACGTTATTTTGAGAACAACTCTCCAGTTATTAGATTCATCCAACTCCAACCATGTAATGAGCTCTATATGATAAATATTCGTTACATTGAGCCAAGGCCTTCCTCTGAGGAAGGGCATCATTCTAAATAGATCTTTGGAACTATGTTTTTTTGATATATTAGTGGCATTGTGTTATTATACATAGTAGATGAAAAAGAATTCGTTCTAAATAGATATTTGGTGAAATATGAAGTTGTGTGTCCGACATGATTTGACCCACTTTAGTGTAACTCTTATATATATTCAAGTCATGATAGATTAGGTTTTTATTGGGCGATAAGGTGTCCAAATTAAAAAAAAGGCATACTTCAAAATATTCAATAAAAAGGGAGCAAATAATGATGATGGTGATGATTATAATTTTGTTGCAAATCACTATCATGGTGAACTTTTTTTATTTGAAAATATTGTTATATTTATTGGTCCCTGATATGACTCTTGTGTTGATGCTGATAGTGATGATAATTAAGTATTTTTATAAATGTGTGTTGTTAACAAGTTTGATGAAGATGTGATCACTATTATTGCATGTCCTATTAAATTATAGCCTAGTTGTTACTTGTTATTTTTCTTCTAGGTGCAGCTTATGGATGGATCATGGATGAAATTTCAGTTGCTAATATGTAAGATCTTGCAGGTTATTAATGAAGGATCAATCAACTTGAATGGATTTACAGGTCGTAATGAAGTTGCCTATGAAAAATTGCTCCGTTAATCATACAGTTAGGCTTCATTTGGGATATTTTTTAGACCGCAATCATAATTTCTATTTGGTTACAATTTTTTTATTGCTTTCATGAAATTTATGTGTCAGGAAATTAGTTTTTATGGCAATTTCCAAAAAAAAAATTCACATAATAATTTTATAACTATATTTTTTAAAATTTGTAGCTGCCCCAACTAGACCATTAATTGATGTAATTCCATAAGGGTCTATTTGAAGCAACTTTCTTGCTGCTACGCTTTTCAAAATGGAATCATAATTTCGTTTAGTTATCTGTTTTTGTTGCTTTATCGCTAGGGGTAGAGCCAAAAAATTTTATTAGTGGGAGCACAAATAAATAATTTTTAAAATACCATTTAATATTTACTACTGAAAAAATATATGATCTTTCAAAAAATTTAATATTTATTTGGAATAAATTATTAAAAATATATATTATATTAGTTGTATCACACAAAAATATATAATTATCTTATTTTATATTAAATTTTTAGGTATTAGTCTTTTGTTTCTTTTTTATTGCATATTTATTTATTCAATTCAAAGATGAAATTTCTTATTGCTAGAATATGAGATTTCATTGATGCACATCTATGATGCAAATGAAATTTTATATATGATGTGTTGCCTTTGTTTGCCAAATGAAATAACTCCAATGCATTAAATCATTAAATAAATATTATAGGAAAATTTTTAAAATATATATGTAATTAATAATATTATAATACTTATTAATTTTATATTTTATCATGATTTAATTAATATTTTTATTTAAAATCTTTTTAACTCTATGCTTATGTTATCATCGAATAAAGAGAATTTTCATTTACTACATATTGTATTTTTTTTCATTATAAATTATTTTATTTATTTATTATTACCGGACTTATTATTAATTATAGTGATAAACTTAATAATTTTTTATTTTTAACAATAATAATATAATTTAAATATTCATATTATGATTTTTTTAAAAATTTTTAATTCACATGCATTTATCTGATCATAGTATACCTCTACAATCTAACATTCATAATAACAACAAAGTATATAATTGACGAGTCATTTTGTAGCACAACTGAAAGTTATTACCATCCTAAAAGCTTCAACTACTAAATCTATATTTTTTTTTAAAGGAAAAGTCCAAAATCATTACTTTCTTCCTCTCCCATTAGCTCTGCCTCCCCTCTTCCTCCCGAAAGAGCGAACAACACATAAACATCCTCATCCTCCCCACTAGAAAGAGAATCCCCTAAAGTTAGCCATGCTGTCGGACGCAAAACAGGATGTTTTCCATTCATAGCCACTTGATCGGGCATTTTAGAATTAGGCACCACAGAAATATGAATATTAACAACGTTAGCATTACTGACCAAGCCAACAGCACCAGGAATAATCGATTCCTCCACTTCCAAATTAACCGAAGATCCAAACACCTGATCAGCTACTAAATCTATACTACTACATAAATGGCTCATGTTGGTTCTTCCCTAACAAAATCTCAACAACATTTTTATTATAATTATTATTAAATTTCTTTCTAAAATAAATACTAACCATACATTTGCCCCAATAAAATTCGCAATCATTAGTATTATCTATTCATATTTCATATCAACAAAAGCATTATTGTTGGCTTAACTTCTGCCTTGCTATATATCGTTTTCGACTGTCAGCCTTGCTATAGTTTTCGAAGCCTTTATCTTCACTGTGTGCCTTCAAAGCCGTCGCAAGTTATCCTTATTTTAAGGCATTTCGAAGGCTTTTTTCTTGTTATAATGTTTTGTTGTAATTGGCATATGCTCTAATTTATTATTATTATTATTATTTTGTCTTAGGTTGGTATCTATTTTTAT
>NW_021319309.1:715450-740874 GCF_001605985.2 Dendrobium catenatum | reverse complement strand
GCTTGAGATTGAAGAGAGCTCTGAAGCTTCAAGAGCTCTAGCACCACCGCCCGGCCGCCGCCTGCCGCCGGACCACCGCCCGGCCGCCGCCTGCTACCGTACCGCCGCCTAGCCGTGCCTTCCGTCGGACCACCGCCCGGCCGCTGCCTACAACCGGACTTCAGACCGACCTTCGTCGGACTACCGCTCGGCTGCCTCCCGTCGCCAGACCATTGCCCGGTCACCGCCTGCCAGACTTCAGCCTGACCTTCGTCAGAATACCGTCGGGCCGCCACCTGCCGGACATCCGTACGACCATCTCCGGACCACCGCCCGGCCGCTGCCTGCAACCGGACTTCAGACCGACCTTCGTCGGACTACCGCTCGGCTGCCTCCCGTCGCCAGACCATTGCCCGGTCACCGCCTGCCAGACTTCAGCCTGACCTTCGTCAGAATACCGTCGGGCCGCCACCTGCCGGACATCCGTACGACCATCTCCAGACCTTTGACTGTCTCTCAAAATCACTGTAATTCGACTGCCTCTAAATCGAGGGATGGGTCAACCCTTGTAATTCACTCAAGTTTAGTGGAATATTTTCACCTGGGCAAGGCCCCGTGGTTTTTCCCTCGTCGGGCTTTCCACGTAAAAAAAGATTTGGAGTTCTACTTCTTTCTTTCTGTTTGTGTGTTGGATATTTGTGCATCGTTAAGACAAAAAGTTTACTCACTCTACCGCCACGAATCTTTCAGACCGCAACAATAAGAAACCTAAGAAAATTACAAAGCAATGAAAATATGTATCTCCAGTTCAAAATTGTTATGCGGTTATCATAAATGGAAATAAAAAAACCAAGGTTGTGAAAACCGAACCGGACATCGAACCGGAATAATGAGAGGTTCATGGTTCAACCGGTTCGACCGGTCGAACAGGGGTCGAATCGGATGACGTAATAAATAATAATATAATTAAAATTTTAGCCAAAATGAATATCTGAATTAATAGATTTGCTTTCATATGTGCGCTATATAAAATTTAATTGCTATAATATCTATTGCAGTTATCTCAAATCAAATCAATGATTTTAAGATCCATTCTAATAAAAGTTTACTCATAATATTCTGATAAAATTTTTTTCAATGAACCTACTAAAAAAATGGAAACTTTATTTTTTATATTATTTTGCTTTATAATAAATGAACAATCCATTGGATTACAAATCACATAATATCTATATGGTCTTCATAAATGAGAAGTTAGTACTATCAAATTTCTTTCTAAAATAATATTTTTATGTGGAGTTGCCACATACTGAACCTAAAGGCTAAAATGCAATTCACTCATAAAAATTATGACATCTACACCCTATTATGTTGCCACGCGCCAATGATGTTTTATATTACCCGCTCGCATAATCTCTGTAATTTATTTTGATGATATATCCATTTACATTCATTATGACATTGTACTTGTCAAATTTCAAGTGTCAAATGAGAAATATATCAAAATGATTCATTGACTCTTTAAGGACTAAAATGGTCTCAAATTATATTAAAAGATGATTTTGATCCCTTAAGTCTTTAAAAAGTAATTAAAATAGTCCTATGATGGAACTATTTTGGTTCATCTTTAAGGAATTCAAGGACCAAAATAATCTTTCAATATAATTGAGGACTATTTTGATCTTTCATAAGCATAATATTCTTTCTCTTTCGAGCATTGAACTTTGCCATATATTTCATGTGACTTATCTTGTCATATGTATGGTTACACGTGTTAAAGTTTTTAAGAAAAATAAGTCCACAACAGATGTCAATCAATGATATTTTTGGGTGATAGAATTTTGAATTATAAATTTTTTTTGTGATCACAATTATTATATGATTTTGATAATATATGTTTGAGATTATGGAGCCCTCAGCCACACCCTATGTACGCATGGGCTCCCACGCCAATCCTTCGCACTGCCCACCATTGGTGGGATCCACATGTCAACTAATCATGGAAGGAACCTTGAGTCTATGAAATAAAGGTTCTAACCATTAGATCAATCTCCTCATCGCGCTAGAATTGCAACTCATGTGCTACCTCCAGCCAACAATGCCTACCTCTTTTTATTGACTTTTATTTAATTTTGTTATAAGACAAAAATCAAAACTAAACTCTTAACAACCAAGTAATGCAGCATTCATGCCATTGAATACTTTAATGCAATGAAGGTTTATTGACTTCAACTGGATTATTATAAGATCTCAAAATGACGTGTTGCGATGATGCAATAATTCTTAAACAATTTGTAGAAAGATAATTGTTGTTTGAGTTTCTTGTAGGAAACAATAATGATATCAACCAAAGTTCATAGCCAAATCTTAATAAGAGAAAAATTATCATTTCTAAATTAGATTTTCTCTTTTATACAAGCAGAAGAAGGAAGAATGAAGATAACACCCGATAATCTAATCTCTAAAACATCTATCATGGCAACCACTCAACCCCAATAAAAGAGATTTGATGTCATAAATTCTTCCTACAAAGAGGTAGGAAAGCTTGTTCTATAGAATAAAAAAGACTCAATCCAAATAAAATTGATAAACTTCAAAACTTCATCAAAATTTGGAAAAAAAAAAAAAAACATTTGAATCATGTTCTCTAGCTTAAAATAATATGACTTATAATTTTTGAATTTTTAATGCCTTAAATAATTCCACTTTACACTTGGATCCTATATTTAGGAGCCATTGACCATATGACCCACTTGCCAACCATATCCAAACTTACAAACCATACCCCAATAATAGAAAAAAGCGAACGCGGTTCTCTAATAATAATTGTAAGTCAAGAAAACATTTTAATTTCCTCCACACATATTCGCATGCTACATGTTCTTCATATTGCAATAAATCTTCTATCAATCAACAAAATCACCAAAAAAATATAAGTGCAAGGTAATCTTTTTGGCGACTCGTTCTGTATTTTAAAACCTCACTACAAGAAAGATGATTGGACAAACTAGAGAAAAGGATGTGATATAACTTCTTAATGATGAAATCATTTATCATGTTCCTTCATTTTTCACCCTTAATATAAAAACCACATTAAAACATCATTATAAGTTAGGAAATCCAATTTCAAAACTATATAGTATATATTTCCTTATCTTCTTATGAATGCAAACATGAAATTTTTTTCCAGAAAATGATTCTAGATCCTCTACTACTCTAATTATTCAATCTGATAATTGGGGACATTCTAAAATCCCTAATATTTTTGGAGCTATGGAAGTGGCTATCTTCAGTAATAATTGCACTCGGATGAAATAGATATATCTTATCAAATAAAAAACTGATGTCAATATTATTCCCTCAAACTTTACTACCATGATACAAAAATAATTTAATGATAACATTACTATATTTTGAACTGATCATGCTTATAATTACTTAAATCATATATTATCATCCTTTTTCAAGATAAAAGTATCATCCATCAATCCTCTGATTCTAACACTCTCCAATAAAATGGAATGACAAAAAGAAAAAAAAATCACCAACCTCTAAATAGTCTATGCAACAATATGAAGTAAATAATACTTTCTTATAGGAGGGAGTCAAAAGAAGTCAATATGGATCCATTACCAAGATTCGATAATTATATCACAAAGAAGAAAGTTTGCAATTAAAAAAGGCTCTACATGATCTTAAAAAATCCCAAGGGCATGATTTGACAGATTTACAATAGCAATTAATGGAAATGGATACATACAAAGCTAAGAAGATCATACAATCTTCATAAAACACTCTATGAATGATAAAATCTCAATCTCATAGTATATGTTAATGGCTTATCTATTATAGTTGATACAATGAAAAAAAAAAATGAATGGTTAAAAAAAATCTCATAAAAAATTTTAAAATAAAAGAGTTAGGCAAACTCAAGCCCTTCCTAGGCATAGAAGTTGCACAATTTAACTATAAAATATTTCTTCTCTACTAAAAATACATCATGGATCGATTGAAAGAAACATAAATCACTAATTGTAAGCTTTATGAAACTCCAACTGACAAAGGAGAAAAATTGGACGCACATGAACAATAGAGGCAGACATGGGAAATATTAAATAATATGTTTATCCCATACATATCTATATACTACATTTATTATAAGTCTCTTCAACCAATTCATACATAAACCTAAAGAATTTCACCTTTAAGTTTTTTATAGAGTTCTCGGATACCTTAAATCAAATACCAGAAGAGAGACCTCTGTAAAAAATTTTTACATTATAAATTACAAGTTTAAGTAATGCAAATTATAAGGTTTCGCTAGTTCAAAGGAGATCCATTTCAAATATTCTTCATGTTTAGGAGAAAATCTTATAATATCATGAAGCAAGAAAAAGCATGTTGTTTCGAGATCCGGCACTGAATCTTAGTTCAACAAACAATTTCCTAATATATCTACGAACTTCTATGGATCAAAATTATTTTAAGAAATTTAAAAATCAAGTAGGAACGGCTTATGAAGATAAATTGTGATAATAAATCTTTCATTAGCATTACTCATATTCTAGCACCATACGATCGTATCATGTAGGAATGAATAAACATTTCATTAAAAAAAAAAAAAAACTAGAAAGAGGATTACTTTGCACTCCATATTTGCAAAGAAGAAATTAATTTGACAATATATCCACCAAAGGGCTCTACAACCTCACATTTAAAAGTATTCTAAACAAATTTGACATAATATATTAATATCATCTAGTTTGAGGGATAATGTTGGAAAGCACAAGTACCCCATCCTATACACGCACAACCCACCCTTGATGGGATCCGCATGTCAACCAATTTTGATCGGAATCATTGAGTATACAGATTAAGAGTTCTAACTATTGGATTAATCTCTCTAGATGCCAACCCTCTTTGGGTATTTTCTCTTTTTTTCTGCAATTAGCTTTGATTTATTTTCATTGTAAGAGTATAAATTCCTCTGAAATTTTGCATAGCAAAAAAATTAAAAATTAAAAGTAGTTTTTACATATTGCCTACCACTACAGGAAAAACGTCATTTTCCGGCGGCCTTTTTCGCCGGAAAATGGCCAAAATCCGTCAGAAAATTGCATTTCCGGCGGATTTCCGGCGGAAATATTTTCGTTATTATAATTTAATTATTTTAATAAATAAATAATTTTATATTAAATAATTTAAGTTTAAAATTTATTTTATTATAATTTAATTATTTTAATAAATAAATAATTTTATATTAAATAATTTAAGTTTAAAATTTATTTTATTATAATTTAATTATTTTAATAAATAAATAATTTTATATTAAATAATTTAAGTTTAAAATTTATTTTATTATAATTTAATTATTTTAATAAATAAATAATTTTATATTAAATAATTTAAGTTTAAAATTTATTTTATTATAATTATATTATAATGTGTCTTATTCAATTAATTTCCGTCAGAAATCCGCCGGAAAATCCGCCGGAAATGTATCCGGAGAAAATACGTCGGAAAACCAGTCAAAAATTTTGTCGGGAATTTGTTGAAAAAAATCCGTCGGAAATCCGCCGGAATTTGCGACGAATTTTTTTCCGCCGGAAATTCTGTCGGAAATGAGCTGTTTTCCTGTAGTGCACTTTTCTACAATATAAATAAAAATAATTATGTTTTTATGTATGTATATTTTAGACTAAAAATAATATCATCAATATAAATGAATGTTTATTTTCTCTTAATTTGTTGTATATAGTTGTATAGATTAGTGGTTTGGTGTTTTATCGCTCTCAATTTAATACAAATTTAGCAAATAAAAAAGATGGGTGAATGAAATAAATCACACCAAAAATGATGTGGATTAGAATGATAAAAAAAGAGTGATTGAGAGCACCACAAGAAACAGAGAAAGTAAATGGAGAAATTATTACGTGTAGAGTTTGGACGGTAAAGAATCGTCCGGATGTAAGTATAAATAGTATTTATACACACAGTGTATAAAAAAATCAAATTATGTATACAATTATACTCTGTATACACTATGTACACCGTCCAGATTCTGCATGGAATAATTTCCCAAATAAATGACACAAAAGAATGCTAGGAATTCCACTAGCCACCTTTATAAACCATTAAACCAAGCCATATAATGCAACACCTTCCTGCAGCAAAGAGAGGCGAGGCCAACCTTTTCCCTAGTTAAGGGCGAACTTTTTACACTTGTTTTTATTTTATTATTATTTTTTTTTTTTGACGAGACTAAGGGCAACTCCAACCGAAAAACCACTTTCCACTCCAAAATACGGTAATTCGTTTCCGATCGAACTCCATTTTGCCCGCTTCTTCATCTCGCTGCCAAGTAACCGTCTTTCTCTTCTTTAGCGTGCTTTTTCAACAAATCCATAACACACAAAAAATAGCGTGTGTAAACAGTGCGACTCTAATATTGACGTTGTACTATTCACTCCCGAAATTAGCAGGATTTCTGACGTTCAGCTGAATCATTTAGCGGACAGCATACGGCTATTTAGTGTTTGGTTAGGGATAGTCTAACTTTGATAAGTTTTTATCAGGATCAAGGAAAACCTAAAACAAAGTAAAGATTAAATCCACAAATCTAGAGCACTTAACACAAAAATGTACAAGCTCAAAAATGAATCAAAGATATTGCAATGGAAAAAAATAACAAAATCGGAAATGCCAAGTCAAGCTACTTAGATATTGTGAAGATTATGTAAGAGAAAATTGAATATTTAAATTCAAACTAAAAAGAAACTTATATTAACAAATTAAAGAATCTATGCTTTGAGAATCTCAATACATTTGCAAAGAAAATCTCAAATAAGGTTGAGTTAATCATGGCCAATTGACTTAAGAAAATTCTAAGTACAAGGAATCTATTAAGAGTAACGTGGCTTATAGAGCTTAAAAATGGCTTGTAGATTGTAAATAACTTAGGAAGATATAAAATTAATGTAGATTATTGGGGGATAAATAGAGTATTGGAGCTCATATGAAGATAAAAAATTAGCTTAAAAAGATTTTAACCCAAATTTCAAAAGTTATATTCCAAGAAAAAGCATTATATATATATAATAATTTCAAATATTACCTTCATATAAATATTCATCATAGAAAACTCTAATTTTTTATCAATCTATAACAAAAATCATTAAGTTATTATTTTTTATTTTTAAAATAAAATTGTCCTTAAAAATCATAGTTAATATTTTCTCAAAATAGCATTTTTTAATTTTTTTCTTTAATGTCTTTATTAATAATAAAAAAATCTTACCACCCTCCCTTCAAATGTTCCAACTTAGGCTTTGTTTGAGGCGACTTTCTTGCTTCTTCATAAAACAACTTTTTAGTATAAACTTTTTTAATTTTTATACTAAAAATTACTTTAAAAAGCAGCAAAAAAGCCATTACAAACGAAACCTTAATCATAGTTTCTATATCTCTTATCATAATATATATTTTCTCTCTTTTTTTTCTAACTTAATATCAAATATATTATATAAATAATAAGAAGTTGCAGCTTTCGATTAGCTTACAATACTATTTATCAAATTTTTAGTTTTTTACGATCATTATAAGCTCTATTGCAATTAATTTTGATACTATTTAAAATAGGGCAAATTTTTTAAAATAGGTTTGATTAAAACTTAATTATATAATTAAGTATAAAAAAATTATAAAAATAGCAAAATCGCCTGTTTAACGAGGGAGTTGCTAGTCCAATCAACAGAAAAAATAAAAATACTATAACAAGTTGCCAATTAAACGGAAGACTTGCTACAATAACACTATATTATTTTTTTACATTTTAATTATTTATTATGAATAAATTTAATTATTATATAAATTAAAGAATATGATACCAATGTTGTATCATTTGGATGGAATGGATCATAATTTTTTGAATTTTCTATTTGTAATGAAACCAGATGAAGTTTGTGGATTCGCAACAAAACCAATTGATTTATTTTTACTAAATCTATCATTTTGAAATATTTTCAGTCTTTTAACTAGATTCATTCTTTTAACCATACTCTTGAAATTGCCAGCCCTCCCTCAGCACCTACAGACACGCACAAACAACAACAACAACAACATCAAGTCTTTGTCCCACTACGTGGAGTCGGCTACATTAATCTTTTTTCTCCATTGTGTCATTTTAAAAGTCAAATTCTCACTTAAATCTAATAAGAAAATATCATTTTTAATATTTTTTAACCAAGTCTTTTTAGATCTACCTCTACCTATCTTAATATAAGTCAAATCTAATACCTCTATTTTCCTAACCGGATCATCAGAAAGTCTCAAGTCTTGGATGAGAAAAGTGAAGGGTTGCGTTAGGTAGTCGACAGCTAGCATAAAACTTGTCGACTAATCATTACATGAATCCTTTAAAAAATTATACTAATGCTAGACACGCACAATGAAAAAAAAAAAATCTCAGACAGGTAGGTTGCTCGCACCAATCCTGAGACATTTTCCTATACCGTAAACAATAGTGTTACCGTAGCAACGAGCAAATTGCTACAATATTTTAAAATTTTTCCCATTGACTGGATAGCTAAATGAACAAGCAAGTTGTCCGTTAAACGGAAAATTATTAGGTCCAGTCACCGAACCTATTTCTAGGTCCAGACATCCACTAAAAATTTGCCACATGAAATATAGACGTGTCCGCGAAATTTTATGTCAAGCGCGTCAAAGGCGTAGGTAAAGCGCAGGTAAAGTGCAGTCAAAGCGCACCTAAAGTACAGTCAAAGCGCAGTCCACATGGCAAGTTTTTATTAGAACCTAGAAATAGGTCCGGTGACCGGACCTAATAATTTTCCCCGTTAAACAGATTATGACTTTGGCTATTTAAAAAAATTACAATTCTTAATTATATAATTAAGTTTTTAATCATACCTACTCTAAAAATTTGCCATGAAAATATCTTTTTCTCAATAACTCTACAATCCATCATCTAGTATTCTTATTAATCTAAAATTTCTTTCAATATTATTCTAAACATTCTTTAAGAATCTTCTTAATAAAACAAATCATCTAATCCTTTATTAAATTTGTCTCAACAATTATTTTTTTAAGTATTTGCTAGTTAAAGGTCATAAATTATTTAAAAATAAAATAAAACTTCCCTTGTTATATTTCTATGTATTATTACTCACCTACCTTAAATCCTCTCAAATACCAATTTATTTAAAACTATATTCCCATTTAAATTACCCCAATTGCTATCTTTTACTCTCCATAGATACATTCTAAATAATTTATCTATGTCTACCCTTAAATTTATTTTTTAAATTAACTTTTAATTCGATAAGCAAAACCATATTTATAATGTCCTCATAGATAGTTAATTTAATATCAATCTCCTAACACTAATCCAATCTACCTTAACAATTTTATCTTTAAACTTTCTATCCATTAGTACCTTAATTCTATTTATATTATTAAACTTTCTAACATAGTTTGAAGTTTTCCTTTATTTATGTGGTAACTTGTAAGTAGGGGTGTCAATTTCGGGTCACGAGTCGGGTTTGTGTCGAACCCGAAACTAACTTGACACTATTCGGGTCAACCCAAACCAGACCCGTTTTTTTAAAATGGGTCGGTTTTCCGGAACCGAACCCGACCCGCTTCGGGTCCGAGTCAACTCGGCACGACCCGAATGACCCAGTGCCAACAAAAAAATGCTAATTTTCAGGTCCAAAACGGGTCAACCTCGAGTTGTCGGGTAAAAAACAGGTCAGTTTAGGGTCAATTTCGGGTCAAACGGTCAACCTGAAACCGACCCGATTTTTGAAACGGGTCGAATTGTTGAACACGAACCCGACCTATTTCGGGTTCGGGTTGACTCTAATCCAATATTTTCGGGTCGGGTTCAAGTCGGGTTTTCGGGTCGTGTCAAATATTGACATCCCTACTTGTAAGCAAATAATAATTATTTATATTAATCATTACATCCACCAAATATTTTATCTTTTCATTCATAAAACCAAAATTCAATACGATAAATTTAATCTTAATTTTAAGCCTAATCTATCCTTGCTTAGTTTTTACCAAAATTGACTTATATTGTGGCATGTCAATTGTAGGTGATATCCTAGCAAACCTTTGCCAACTTTTCATGCAATTGCATTAAATCTCTTTATCAAACTTGTCAAAGTTATAGTGTATCACTTACGTGTGACATCCTAGCAAATCCTCACCTACTTCTCACCAAAACCAAATTAGCTCATGGCACATCATTCCACTTCCAGCAGATTCCCTAGCACAAATTAAATTAACTTTGGATTCATTTCATAAATTATACATAAATTTTACAATTAACAATCGACTTAGATCAACCTTCAATCATTCCATTTGCGTTAACTAACATTGACAAACTAGTAATCAATTGAATTTGAACAAGTTAGTGTTACCTCAAAGGCAAAAATTTCTGAAAGTAATCGCCAGATCTTGATCCAGCTCAAAGAAGAACTCACCAGTAATCCTTGCATGAACAATATCCACCCTCAAAATGATGATACCTAGTAGCATCTCTCACAACAAACCTGCGATTAGCAATCTTTGACACCAACTTAATGAACAAATGGCAATCTTCACAAACCCTCAAGTTCTTTATAACGACAATCTCCCTCCCTGGTTCAGTATTCAGCAGCCCAAATGCTATGGCCAACTTCTCACTATGAGTTCCAAAAATCTTGCTCTTCCACATATTCCTCCCTTTGCCCACAAATTTGTTATCCAAATTAGCTTTTACTACTCCACAATTCTCCTCCATTACAAGATTCTCCAATCTGGCAATCATATCATAGATACTTTTGGCCTGCAGGTGGGAATGGTCATCAGCCAAGAACAAATGAACCTTTCCCATATGCTCCATATAGCTACATCCAGGATCCTTTCTAAGTCCTCTGGTTTTCATCATGGCTCGAATCCTTGCAACACCATCTAATCTTCCAGAATCCAAGTATATATTTGACATCAAGACATAGTATCCCACATTGTCAGGCTCAAGCTCAACGACATGTTGAAAAGCCATCTCCCCGAATTCAGTATTTTTATGGATTTTACAAGAAGACAAGAGAGAGCCCCAAACTGCTCCGTCAGGCTCCATAGGCATGGAACTGATGAGCTCCACAGCTTTTTTTAGCAGGCCAGCACGGCCCAAGAGATCCACCATACAGGCATAGTGCTCCGGCCGAGGCTGGACTCCATAGACACTTTGCATATTCGAGAAATACTGGATTCCAGCTTTGGTCAGTCCTGAATGGCTACATGCAGATAACACGCTCACCATCAAAACTCCATCAGGCCGCAGGCCTTCTGAAAGCATTCTGTCAAACAGGTTCAATGCAATCTCTCCATGGCCATGTATTCCGAATCCAGATATGATAGCAGTCCATGAAACAAGGCTTTTGTCAGGCATTCCATCAAAAATCTTGCTCGCACGAGCTAAATCTCCACATCTAGCGTGCATGTTTATGAGCGCATTTTTTAGGAAGGTATTGGAGCTGAAAGATGGGATCTTTTCTATGTAGCGTTCGACTTTTAGCCCAAAGGCGTGGGCGCCGAGATTGGCACATGAGGAGAGCACGCCAACGATGGTGACTGGGTCTGGATCAGCTTCCCCAGAGCGCTCCATTTCATCGAACAGGTCGAGAACGCGGTAGCCGAGGCCGTTCTGGGAGCAGCCGGATATCAGAGCGTTCCAGGAAATAAGTTCGCGGGGTTTAGGCATCTCATCGAACACGTGGCCGGCGAGATCGATATCGCCGGTCTTGGCGTAGGCGGTGATGATACAGTTAGTCACAGCCGGGTCGAAATTGAAGCCGGAGAAAACGGTCAAGGCGTGGAGTGAGGAAATAGAAGCTGGAGGAGAAACGGGAATCAATGCGAGAAGAGTGATGGAATTGAAAGGGAGGTCAGAGTGTCGCATTCGGTTGAAGAAGGAGAGGGGTTCGTTGGAGGGAAAGGCATGTCCGGAGATGATGGAGTTGAAGCAGACGACAAGGGTGGGGATCGGGGTGGGGGAATCGGGGGCGGAGATTTCGTGGAGAAGGGCGTGAGAAAGGGGGATGAGCGAGAGGCGGGCGTATGCAGATAGAAGGGAGGAGATGACAAAGGCGTCGCCTGGGATATGGCCTGACTTGAGGGCGAAGGAGTGGAGATTGGAGACAGTGAAGGGGAGGGAGAGTGCAGCCGCCGAGCGGAGAGGGGATGGGAGAGAGAAGGCATCCGGTCGGGGGTTGGAGTGTACGAGCATGAGGCGGAAGAGGGCCAAGGCTTGGCGATGAAAACCGCCGTCGGCGAGTTCCCGCAGGCGGACGTTCCATGGGCAAGTTTTGCAGGAGCTTGCACTGTTTATTGTGATTGCTGCTTGTAAAGGTTGTATGGTTTGGAATAGTGAAGATGAAGATGGCATAATCCGAAGAAGTCAAATGGTCTCATTCCTTTCTCATCTAAAAAAAAAATTTTACATACATAACATCCTATACTATTCTATTTACATATTTAACACTTAAGACTTTAATATTATATATATACCACAAATAGTTCATTTTCATATCAAATATGAGAAGTAGAAATGAAATATATAAGTGGCAGGAAAGAAATATGAGTGATATATTTGATATTAAAATTTTAAGTGTTAGATATATAAATAGGATGTTATAAAATGGTATGTATGTAAATTTCTCAAAAAAAAAAAATATTACATATCTATCATTTTATTTCATGTTATTATATAACTCAAATTTCATTTTTATCATTCATACAATCCTGAAAACTTTAATATTTCATTACATGCAACTATATTTGATCTATGGATAGTATGCATGTAATATTAAAATTTTAGATATTAGATATGTAAATAACACAGAAGAAAGTGATATATATATATGTAAATCTAAAACAAAGCTTTTTTAATAAATAAATAAATAATAGAAAAAAAAAACATATTTCAAATATTTTCCACTACATGCATAAATAAATAATTGGCAACCAATCAACTCAATATGTAGTTAAATAAACAAATAATAGTAATAATATGCTATTTAATAAATAGTGTATACTCAAATACGTCTGTGTATGCAACTCGTAGTAGGTGTCTAATAGGTTTCAATCAAATGACTTATTATAGAGACTTAAAAGATTTCAGAGCTCTGTCTCTAACTCTTCGAACTAACTCAAATCTAATTTAATTTTCAAGCATTTACCTACAAGTTACTAGCTAGTAAGATCAGTGTCATCCACAAAGAAATTTGCATCCAACAGATGATACTGAGGATATGCTAGCTAGTGTGAGAATCTTCAATCCTTTGGAGGAACTCAAATAGAGGTTGACATGGGATCTATGTAGGCTAGTCAATGAATTGTACTAAGATTCTATGTGATCTAAATATCAAATTGATTAATAAGATAACAAGTTCATTTATAGGGTTTAAAGTAGGGGTTCAACATTTTACATGACACGAAAATCCGACCCGATTTCAAAACGTGTCGGGTTCGGGTTCTCGTATTCGACCCATTTGAAAAAGCGGGTCGGGTTCGAGTTGACCCGACGGGTTGCCGGGAACCCGAAAACCCGTTTAATTTAAAAAATTTGGATTCCCGCCCGTTGCCCGCTGCCCCCGCGGGGATCATACTTTAGTATCCTCTATATATATATTAAAAAATTATCATATAGAGCACAAATCTCAAAGCAAATTTTAGTGAAAATTTTTTGAAATTAAATATAGAGCTCTTCAAACTCCAATTTAACAAACTTATAGTTGAATTGAATGCCTCGAACAGATGAATCTACCGAAACTAAAATCAGTCTAATCTGAAGTCAAATGAGTCAAATATGAGGTTTGAAGTATTTTTTGAAATTTCAAATTATAAATTGGATGATCAAATAATATCAAAATATAATATTGTTATTGATATATCCTTGAAAAAATATCTTGATTGAGCACGAATCTCGAGGCAAAAATCAAGTTGGAGACTTCAAAAACTAATTATGGGATCATATGAACTCCGATTTTAGCAAATTTATAGTCGAATTGATCGTCTCGGAAATACGAACCCAACGACACTAAATTCAGCTCAATCCGAGCCCAAATGGGTTTGAATCAAAGGCCCGAAGCACATTCGGAAGGTTCGATCCATAATTTGGATTACCAAATGGCTTTTAAATATGACAAGCTTATAGTTGAATTGAGCGGCTCGATGAGACGAATCCAACGAGCCCAAGATCGCTGAATTCCAATATCATTAAGACCTTCAAATGTCTGATGAACGGTCCATGATCAAGGGATTCAATATCAGCCTTCCGTCCAAACCACTCCCTAATTGCCCTTGATCATCCACCCATTTACAAGCCATGTCACTCCATAATATCTATAAATAGCCCCTCATTTCTCTTGAGATAGGGGGAGAGCAAAAGCAAGGAGGAGAGCCAAAGCAAGGAGAAACAAGAAGAAGAAGAGAAGATTAGGAGGGAAGAAACTCCTCCTTGGCCGTCGTTGCCGGAATTTTGTTCAAGTGACGGCGGAATTCCACCCGACCTCCAAGTGATGCCGGAATTCCGTCCGACCTTCAAGTGACGCTGGAGTTCTGCCTGAATACCATCTAACGTCGGAGTTTTCCTCGGCCACCAACTAACATCGGACTTCTACCCGACGTCGGACCTCCGCTCTTCGCCAAATTTCTACATTACGTTGGAATTCTACCAATTGTTAGACTTTCACCAGACATCTATCTGATGTTGGATTTCTGTTCATTGATGGACTTCTACCAGACGCAGTCCTTCCGACATCCATTGCCTGCCGACTAGGTCCTTTAGACTAACGTCGCCTGCTGATTACAGTCCTTCCGACCTCCGTCGCCTGCTGACTGCAGTCCTTCCGACTTACGTCGCACACCAACTATAGTCCTTCAGACCAAACAAGCACATCAACAGTGATGCTTTATATTCTCACCATGTAATGTACTTTATTAGATGTACATCAAGCTAAGGCCTTCCCCCGAGGAAGGGCCTCATTTGTAATCAACTACAATACTAGTGGATTCATTTAAACTGAATCAGGCCCCGTGATTTTTCCTCCTTTTTAGGAGTTTTCCACATAAAAATCTTGGTGTCTTATAAATGTTACACACCCTCTCTCTTATCTGATTACGTGCTAGATTTTCGTACAATGCTAAGACGTAAAACTTTATATTTATCTACCGCCGCGAATACTCCTGGACGCAACACTTTAGTCGAATCAAGCAGCTCAGATCTGAATACTTTGTCTTATTATGAGATTTGAATTTGGATGCATATTAATTTATTAACTCATATTTTTTAAAATTATGATTAAAATTCACATAAAAATCAAATTTAAATTTTTTTAATTATAAAGCTGAAATCAGGACTTCTGTACGGCTTCCAATAATTGGTCGAGCTGTCATGGTCTTATCTGCAGCCGTAGCAAAAAAGCTAAAGCTAAGAATTCACATATGCTCTTATTGTTGTCACCTCACTTTCATTGCTTTTCATGATTCTCGTTGCTCATCTCCTTTCCTCTTATCCCACCTAACTATCATTAGAAAAAAAATATTTGTGATATTCTAGGGTTGATTACTTGATCTCACACCATGAAAAAAAAAATCAAAATTAAATTTTTTTAAAAAGAAGAAATGAAGATAAAATCAAAATTGATAAATTAGTTTAATATAAGAGACATTTATATGCATGATATATATACAAATAGAGATTTACTTAAATGACAATTAAAATATTAATGTCTACATATTTAACATTTGAATTTTATTATATAGCTCTATTAATAGAGTTAATGGATTTTGCCGAACACTAATCTGACACTTGCTGAACATGGATATATTTCACATTTCTTTTCTTCGCACATCGTTGAAATGCATTCCCCAAGCCGGTTGTTGTTGTGAAATTTCTCTCATTCAAAAGTCGACGGTCTCGTTGACAGCTTCCATTAGTGATATTCTACCATAAACCTCTTTCTCCTTCACATGTTGATCTTGTCAATGCATTCGCCAATGAGTTGTTGCAAACCCATTTCCATTCAAATGTCTGCCAGTTGTGTCAGTGTCTTCGTCTAGTAAGCTGTCATAATCCTTTTCTTCTTCACATATGGTTGATGATGTGTATGTTCTTTATCAATGAGCTAATGTTACATACCCCTTTTCTCCTTCATGTATTGCCAATCTAGGGTACACCTTCCCTCAACGAACTAATGCCATAGAACTCTCTTTTCCTTTGACTATCATGTCATATTTGCATCTCTTACCATTGTGTCACAACCCAACACAATTTGATCACAGACATAACAGGTTATATCGTGTTGAGTAGTAACAAGCTAACCCAAGATTTAAGTTTCAGGAAATTTTTAGATTTTTCTTTAATTTAAATTAACCACAAAACTTCTAATTAACTTTTTTTAATCAGAAAAATAAATCCAATCACAAATTTTGATTACTTTCATTCATTGCCAAAATGTATGTACAATTACAATTCATTATTAAAATGCTTAGCTAGAAAGCATAACAAAACAAATAAATAAATGAATAGCCATGACTAAACAAAATAAAATATGTATATATACAAACTCAAACAAATCAAAATATGGGAATTTCTCCTTAACTTGAAACAAAGTATATAATACGTGTGAGTCAGCACAGCTTAGTAGGTCATACCCACTTATCTAAGTTTTTAAATATTTAACTAAATTTAAAGATAGTTCATAAGAAATTTACCATACTGAGCATGCTACTATAAATTGCGAATCACTGGAATAAGACATTATACACAACAAGAACATCAAGGCTTTATCCCACTACGTGGGGTCGGCAATATGAATTCTTTTTTCTCCATTGTGTCATGTTAAGAGGTAAATTCTCATTTAAATATAATAAAGAAAAGTCATTTTTAATATTTTCTAACCAAGTCTTTTTAGGTATGCCTTTACCATTCTTAGCATAAGCCAAATCTAATACATCTACTCTCCTAATTGGTTTATGAGAAGGTTGTTGTCTTATGTGACCAACCATCTAAGGCGACTCTCTCTAATATTATCTTTCATTGGAACTACTCCAATCTTTTCACGTATATGCTCGTTTCGCTTCCTATCTCTAAGAGTAAAGACACTCATCCACATGAGTATCCTCATATGTGCAACACTTAACTTAATATTATAATTTTTTATTTTTTTACACTTAACTTAATATTTTGTTTCTGTTTTAATGACTAACTTTCTACATCATAAATCATTGCAAGTCTCATCGCCATCTTATAGAATTTTTCCTTCAGTTTGAGAGGAACTTTTCTATCACACAACATGCTCGTTGCATTCCTCCACTTCAACCATCCAACTTGAATTATATTAATAATATCACCATCAATTTCACCATCACTCTAAATAATAGACCTAAGATATATAAAACGTGTATTCTTATTAATGACTTGATCGCCCAAAGTCATAATCCTCCCACTAGATCTATTACTACAAAAATTAAACTCCATATTTTCGATTTTATATATACTCAGACTAAAACCTTTAGACTTTAAGGTTGACCTCCATAATTTAAGTTTACCATCAATTCGTTCTCTCGTATTATCAAGAAGAATATTATCATAAAAAAACTTACACCATGGTACAACCTCTTGTAAATGTCTAGTGAGAACATCCATGACTAAAGTAAAAAAGATATGGGCTTAAGGTCGATCCTTGATGAAATCCAACTGAAATAGGAAAATACTTCGTCAAACTTAAAAGCACAAAACGTATCTAGCAAACATTTATGTAAAAAATCACATGTAACGATTAATTACAACCACATATACACATGTAACCACAACCACACATTCGGCTCACAAATACTATAAATAGATATGTATACCAGGTAACAAAGTGTGGAAATATTAAACATAATTTCTAGCTAACTACATGTCCTTTCTTTTCATTTTATTCATGGTATCAGAGCAAGAGACTGAAGGTTGAAGGGAGAGGAAAGATTTTCTTGAAAAACCTCTCATGGCTCAATCATCTTCATCCTAGACAAAGCGAGAGTCCATCTACATATCTGCAAAGCAACGCCTGCACAATACCTGCATCACTGAAATTCATCATTGCAAACATCAAAACAATTGTTCCCACCCAGTTATCATGTGATAATTACGCCATATGGCGATCTCATGTAACAAAATTGCTTAAGGCCAATGGCTTTGTAAATTTCATAGATCCCACAGTTTTACCCCCACCCCGTCTTCAACAAACATCCAATGGTCAAACCATCACAAACCCCATTATACCGAATGGATTCTGATTGATCAGAATCTAGCAGCAGCTCTATGTTCCACCATAACCCCAGCTATCTTACTGAATATTCTTAATCTCGATTCAACAATAGAGATATGGACTACAGTAGAAAGAATGTTACAATCATCCAACAGATCCCGTGTGATTCAACTCAAAAATGAATTACACAATGTTTCCATGAAACAAAGTTCAATGGCAGAATACTTAAATGAAGTGAAAATACTAGTAGACAAGATAGCTGCAGTAGGAGCAGTAATAGACAAAGAAGATATCATACTCTATACGCTAAATGGATTACTAACACCTTATCAATCATTCAAAAGCACAATCAGAACCATGGTGCAACCATTAAGTCTTGATGACTTATACGCTTTCTTGATTAGTGAAGAGATTAATCTCAAGACAGAAGCAGCCAGGTACCACAATACAGCCGATCAAAATATTGCATTATAATCTATAAGAGGTAGAGGTAGAAGAGGCAGAGGAAGGTTCACACAATAAAACAATCACCCCAACAACAACGCAATCAATAACAATCAACATGTATCAACATGCCAGGTATGCAACATGAATGGTCATTCAGCGACAATTTGTTGGCATAGATTCAACATCAATTACATACCAACCCAACCAAAAGTAAACACAGCATTCACAGCCACAAATGACAGCATCAACCCAGACTGGTACTTGGACTCAAGTGCAACATCCCACCTCACAAACAACATCAATAACCTTAATCTTGGTGACCCACTACCATATCATGGTACAGACAACATAGTCATTGGAGATGGAAGTACATTACCCATAACTCACACAGGAGCAGGTATCCTACCAACCCCAACAAGTAAGCTTCAACTACCCAAAATTCTCCACATACCTACTTTATCCCACAATCTACTTTCAATTTATCATCTAATTAGAGATAATAACATTTCCATCTCATTTGATGCCCACGATTTTTATATAAATGACATCAAGACAAACAAAATCCTACTTTAGGGCCCCAGCCCTAAAGGTCTGTATCCAGTACCAACCCATCCCGGCATACCTCAGCCACAAGCATTCTGTACACTCCACAATCATCAAGACGCAATCATATGGCATAACAGGCTGGGTCATCCCAACAGCAGAATAATGGAAACATTTTCTATCACGAATAAACATCTACACTTACCCATATTTTATGCATCATATTCTTCTTGCAGCACAACCAAAACCCACAAACTTAAATTTCCCACTTCTACTTAAAGAACCAACACTCCTCTTGAACTAATTCATTTGGATGTATGGGGTCTTGCCCCAATTATCTCAAGCCAAGGTTTAAGATACTATGTCATCTTCATAGATGATTATTCTTGGTTCATATGGTTATTTCCCATGCATTGCTAATCTGAAGTACCTTTTATCTTTATTGTATTTCATACCATGATAACAAAAATAACTACCATACAAAATCAAACAATTTAAATCAGATGGGAGGACCGAATTTGTAAACGGATCAAGCAACAAAACTTCCAAAAATTTGGCATTATCCACCAATTCTTATGCCCATACACACCTGAATAAAATGGAGTTGCAAAAAAAAAAAAAATACAGACATCTAATAGAAACAACAATAACTCTATTACAAACAGCCTCTATACCACAGCATTACTGGGCAGATGTGGTTCTTACAGCATCCTATCTCATCAACAGACTACCTTCACAAACAAACCAAAACAAAACTCATTTATAGATGCTATACAACAAAACTCCAGAATATTCCCACATAAAAATATTTGGTTGTGCATGTTACCCATGGATTCCACCACAAAATAGATACAAATTAGCCCCAAAAGCTATCCCGTCCATTTTTCTGGGATACTCCTCATCTCACAAAGGATACAAGTGTCTTAACACAACAAAAAAACACATTATCATTTCCAGACATGTAACATTCCACAAAACCTTGTTTCCATTTGCTCAAACAATACCAAATAAGATAACTCAAAATGTCATAATAGACAATCCTATACTACTTATACCCACTACTCACACAAACCACATACCTTCCACTCATCAACCTGAACCACTGAATGTTACAACCCATGAAACCACATCACTTAACATTCCCACACCACAACCAAATACAACACCAAAACAGACAATTATCATACCACCACCGCCAACACACCCAATGATAACAAGACTCAAGATAGGGTCCCTCAAGCCAAAAACCATCATTAATCTTCTACACCAACACAATCAACAGATAGACATTGAACATCTAGATCCCCAAACATATCAAGAGGAATCAGAACATAACAACTGGAGACAAGCTATGGACACTGAATTATTTGCTTTACAGAAATAAGCAACATGGATTCTTGTTCCACCACCAAGTAAAACCCCAATTCTTGGTTGCAAATGGACATACAAAATGAAATTACATTTCAACGGTTCAATAGCAAGATATAAAGTAAGTCTGGTAGCTCAGAGTCACAAACAACAATATGGAATAAATTACCTAGAAACATTCAGTGCAGTAGCAATTCCCCACCATCAGAATGCTACTTACAGTGCCATTAAACAGAAACTGGGAACTCCATCAATTAGATGTAGCCAATGCTTTCTTACATGAGAAACTGATGGACACAATATACATGAAGTAACCCCAAGGATACAAAGACAAAGAAAATCTGGGACATGTTTGTCTTCTTTAAAAAGTAATATACGGTTTAAAAGAAGCTTCCAGGTAATGGTTCACAACTTTTTCAAGCTTCCTGCAATAAATTGGATTTTTTCTAAGCAAAGAAGACCCGTCTCTGCTAGTTCTCTCCTAAGAGAAATTGCAGGTTTACTTACTTACATATGTTGACGACATACTAATGAAAGGTAATAATAATTCTCTTATTTCAAACATCATATCCAAGTTGCATAATCGATTTTCAATGAAGCATCTTGGCACAGCTAACAACTTTCTTGGCATAAATATAACAAAACACAACACTTCACTATTTTTATCCCAAAAATAATATGCATCATCTATTCTGAACATAGCAGGACTTAGTCTCTGCAAACCACTCTTCAATCCCTCATGCACCAAACCACCACAACATATACAACCTGACCCCATACTCAATGACCCTTACATATATAAACAACTTACATGATCTCTACAATACCTAACAATCACTAGATCAGACATTGCATATCATGTTAACCTGCTCTGTTAACACATGCATGACCCAAAATCATAACATGCATACCTCCTCAAAAGGTTACTTCGGTACATAAAAGGAACACTAGAATTTGGACTTCCTATCCTCTTGGGATAACTACAACTACACTCCTACTCATATGCATACTGGGGAAGCGACACAGAGACAAGAAAATTGACATCATGATACTTCTCGTTTTTGCCAAACACACTCATCTCATGGAGTGTCAAGAAACAACATACCATAGCTAGATCATCAATTGAAGCAGAATATAAGGCACTAGTAGCAGCTATCACCGACATTCTAAGGTTGCGTCAGTTATTACAAGACTTCAACATACCTATCTTGAATCTAACATATCTTTACTGTGACAACACTTCAACGATAACACTGGCAAACAATCCAGTGTTTCACGCACGAATGAAGCACATAGAGATCGGCCATCATTTTATCTGACATCAGCTCAACTTAAAATCTTCCGGATACAACAGATCAACACACAACAACAAACGTCAGACATCCTCACGAAGCTGCTTTCTACAATACGCTTCCACTTTCTCCGCGACAAGCTCTGTGTTCACAAGGAACCCTAAGCTTGAGGGGGGATAAAAGCATAGGACGTATCCAGCCGACATTTATGTAACAGATCACATGTAACGATTAATTACAACCACACATACACATGTTACCACAGCACACATTCGGCTCACAAACACTATAAATAGATATGTATACCAGGTAACAAAGTGTGGAAATATTAAATAGAATTTTTAGCTCACTACATGTCCTTTCTTGTCGTTTTCTTCAAAACCACCTTGTGTTTGAACACAAGTAATAATTTCTGCATATATGTATCATTAATGATTTGAATATAAGCAATATTAACTTTCTTTTCCATAACTTTTCATAGCACTTCTTTTGAAACTTTATCATGTGCTATCTCTAATTCAATAAATATCATATATAGATCCTCTTTATTCTCTCTTTACTTCTTCTTAAAACATCTCAATAAATGTATAACTTTCATATTAGATCTACCCTATATGAATCCAAATTGAGAATTTAGGTGTTATATATGAAATTAGCATGAAATAAATAGATATTTATGTAAATCCCCCTATATTTAAATGAGAATTTTATTCTTAATAAGATATGAAACAAATAATTTCATATGATGGACCCCACGTAATAAGATAAAAAATTCTTGTTATTATTATTTTAGGTATATAGAGTTGTGTGATTTGCATGAAAGTTAAATTTTGTTATAATATCTTTATTAAAAGAACTCCACGATTTTTCCATGAGAAAAAAATTTGAAGTACATTGTACCCGTTGATTCATCTGTCGCCCTCCATTACTGAATTGCATTCAATGTGCTCGCGGCACTAAGTATGTGGGCCACGGACGAATGGGCCCAATCAATGGAACCAATTTCGTTTATATGATGACATTTGTCGATCTCAGCTTGAATGCTTGAGATAGACCTGTCAATTTTGGATCACGGGTCGGGTTCGGGTCGAACCCTAAATTGACCTGACACTATTCGGGTTTGGGTCGGCTCGACTCTTTTTTTTAAAACAGGTCGATTTTATGGATCCGAACCTGACACGCTTCGGGTTCGGGTCAACCCGACCCGACCCGCGAATACACAATTCCTGCAATGGCGAGTCGGCACGAGCACTGGGCCGACGGCTAGCGGAAGCCGGCGATGCGAACCTGGCGCCGACGAAAGCAGCTCGAGGCGCGCCGCGATGTGAGCTCGGGACGCGTGCGTGCGGCGACACTGTCCTCAGGACATGACTAGCGATGCGGCCGGGCAACCGGGGCAGCAGGCAGGCGGGCACGGGGCAGCCGGAGCAAGTAGGGCAGCCGAGTCATTTCGGGTCTTCCCGGGTTCCCGAATCAACCTGAACCCGACCCAGTTTTATAAACGAGTCGGTTTCCGGACCTGAACCCGACCCGCTTCGGGTTCGGTTCAACCCAAACCCAAAATTTTCGGGTCAGGTCCAATATTGACCGGTCTAGCTTGAGTTTTTTTTTTTTTTTTTACTGCCACTCCAAAGGGAGCTTAGGGGCATAATAATTTCCTCAGCAAAGTTTAGCGAGGTCACTCATCGGTATCTGACCCATATTTACTTTGCCCCATTGAAGAGGCGAGGTCATAGTAGAGGGGATTAGAACTCGGGATGGGAGATTATCAACCATGCTCATCCGCCAACCACCTTAAACCTCGATGTATACTTGAGAAAAAATTGATATTAGATAATAATTATAATTTTATTTGGTCATTATTATTTAAAAAAGCCATATTAATTTTTTAATTTAGAATAGTTATGTTTTTTTTTAGTTACAACTTCATCATCAATTTTATAAAATATTACAGTCATTTTAAATATATTCTAAATTTTGAATTAATTGAGTTTATATTAAAATTAATGTTATATAAGATATTTTTGAAGCGCATGCATTGAAAAAAAAAAGAATAATGACTATGACAGACTTTAAAATTGTTTGATTTATTTTGAGATAATGAAATATAAATTCTTTATCAGCAAATCTAAGGGCATTAAAATCCATTATGATTATTTTTTATCAATATGCGTAAAAAAATTTTCATTCTTGTATTAATCTCCGTATAAACTCAAAAAATTGAAACCGCCAAATCTATTTTGGATACTACTATTCATTGTGCTATGAGATTAGCGCATATCTTTAATTAGTCGTATCAATATTTGGAGCTATTATTCTGTGCGGACACCAGACGATTTTCCGTCCAGTTAAGTGCTCAGTATAGAGCACGGGTAGCGAGTGTGATACATTTTTGGGATGACATGACACATTTTTATTGGTCACTGGACACCCTCAGGACTCCGCACAAAATAATAAATCCAATATTTGACACGACACAAAAATCCGACTCGATTCCGACAAGAAAATTTTGGATTTTACCCGACCCGATTTCAAAACGGTTCGGATTCGAGTTCCCGGATTTGACCCGCTTAAAAAAACGGGTAGGATTCAAGTTGACTTGGAAACTAGGACTTGACCCATAAAAATGGGTCGCATCAACCTCGCATGGAGTTGCATCAGCTCATCGAGTCACGTTGCATCGCTCTTCCTTCGGCGTTTCGCCATCCTCCTGCTACTATACCGTTCGCCCTCCGCCTTACTCTGTCTGCCCTTCGCCCTTAGTCATCCACCCTTCGCCCTCAGCCATCCGCCCTTCACACTCAGTCATCTGCCCTTCGCCCTCCACTATCCACGTGCCGCCGTCTGCAAGCTGCACTCCATCGTTGCTGACCCGGGATGGCGAGTTGTGTCGGGTTGACCCGGGACAGAAACTGGTCGGGTCAGGGTTGAAAAATCTGACTCAGTTGAAAAAACAAGTCGGATTTGAGTTGACCCATTTAGACCCCTTATTTAGACTCGGGTTAGACCCGAACTTAACCCATGATCCAATTTTCACACCTCTATCTTTAATATCATATATTGTACTAATCATAACATAAAATGAACATCATCAAATCCGATCCTGACATGATCTAAATACAAGTAGTTTCTTTTCATTTATAATTGCGTTGTTGAAAAAAAGGCTAAATTCTTTATTTTGTAATTTGTACCTCCCTAAACTCGTAAAATATAAGCAGCAGAACTTATGAATGTCAAAACAAGTTGATAGGTTGGGTTCTAGTGGACCCAAAATTGACCTAACCCATTTTAAAAAACAGGTCAAAATACTAACTCAAACTCGACTCGCTAATAACTCGAATGATCCGAATCCAATATGTTAACCCATTTTTGTTTAATTTTTTTTAAAAAACTTATTAAATATAAAACTTAATATATTTGATAAAGAATACGAAGATTATATGAACAAATAAGGAAGAAATATATTTTGGAT
>NW_021319309.1:657147-715440 GCF_001605985.2 Dendrobium catenatum | reverse complement strand
CCTGCGGCCTATCCTCATAGAAAAACGTTAACTGCAAAAATATAAACAATTAAATAGATATAATTTGAAATCCATGAATTAGTTGAAAGCTTGAGTTATTAGTTCAGATTAACCCTCCAAATAATTCATCATTCAATGAAATGTGAGTCAACAATATAATTTTTTTTTGTTGCGGACTTGCGAATCTAGAAATTGCCATACAAGGCGGCATTTTGTATTTTATACTTAGTATCTGTTTGATTAACCCTTCAAATGCCACCTGGTTGCAATAACTTATTTCCCACAATTGACTTCACAATAAGTTTAGAAGTGTACTCATCATCGCTACTCAACTTTTAATCATTTCTTACAATTTTTGAGGTGGCGTCTAAGATTACCGGTTCCATTTTTGCTATCACATAGATAAGTAGTACCACATTTCTTGCATTTACATTTTTGTTTTCCATCTTTCGTAATAGGTAACATCTCATAATGGCCCCAAACAACTGAGGTCATTCTTCGTCGTTTCTTAGTAACTGTCGCATCATTACATTGATCGTTAGAGGGCTCTACAGGTATTTCACAAGTCTGGGGTTCTTCATTTTCAGCAAAAGAAGAATTCCCATGAATGGTATTGGAATCCTCCATCTAACAAAAATTAGAAAATATTACAACTTTACAATGTTATTTGTTAAATTTCTTAAAAAAAAAAAAATACACATAACACATTGAGTCTTTATAACGGCCAACTAACTGCCCAAGCCAACCATCCTAAACTAAAAAGAAGTATGACTTCAATACTTAGAAAAAACAGCAGTAATTGAACAGAAAAAACAGCAGTAACTGGACAGAAATAATAGCAGAAACTGCACAGAAATAACAGCAGAAACTGCACACAGAACATAGAGCACGACCTAGCTCTTTTGCATAGAAATAATAGCAGAAACTGCACAGAAATTACACAGAAATAACAGTAGAAAGTGCCTAGAAATAACAGTAGTAGCTTCACAAAATTAACAGCAGAAACTGCACAGAAATAATAGTAGAACTGCACAGAAATAACAGTAGAAACAGGCTCAATAGCACATAAATACATGAGCATAGAGCTCGACCTGACTCATTTGCACAGAAATAACAGCAGAAACATGCTCAACAGCAGAGAAATACATGAACATAGAGCTCGGTCTGGCTCATTTGCACAGAAATAACAGCAGAAATAGCACAGAATGAGAGAAATACATGAACACAGAGCTCGACCTGCCTCATTTGCACAGAAATACCAGAACATAGAGCTCAACATGGCTCGATTGAACAGAAATATAGAAGTAAGTGAACAGAAGAAAAACTAGTCGGAACTGACAAAAAAAAAACCCAGAAAATCGAGCTCGACTTGGCTCGTTTGCACCAGAATATCAGAAAAACCCTAACCCCAAAAAACCAGAAAATCGAGCCGGAACTTCACAACACAGCAAGTCAAATCTCTCCCATGCTCATAATCTCATATATCATGCTTCTAAAAGGAGAAGAAAGGGAAAAAGATGAGAGATACAAACAGCGAGAGATGTAAGTATTCCTGTTGAGCCAAAGCAGATGTGCACGATGAACACCACGAAAGGACGAAACCACGGACCAAGAATATGCCAGAGAAGGAGAAAAGAGGAAACCAGAGACAGATTGAGGAGATCTGTAGAGACAGATCGAGGAGATCTGTAGAGAAGAGAACTCCGGAAACCCTAGACGAAGCAGCGAAGAAGAGGAGAGGCTGGAGAGCTACGACGCGTGAAATGAAAATGGTTCGCGTAAAACCCTAACACGCGACTTAAGTTATCTCCGCGTGAAATAATTTCCCGTGTCAAACGGGTCGGTAACGGGTTACCGGGTCAACCCGGACCCGACCCGAAATTCAATTCGTGTCATTTTTATGAACCCGAACCCGACCCGTTTTTCAAACGGGTCGGGTCCAACCCGAAAATTTCGGGTCGTGTTCGAGTCGGGTTTTTGGATCGTGTCAATTATTGACAGCCCTAATATCAAATGTTAAACGGGCTTTATCTGAATTTGCAATTCAACTAAAAATTCCTAACAATGTCTTAGGTTTCGTTTGGGATATCTTTATTCCTGTTTTCTAAATAACTTTTCAGAACAAAAATTTCTTGAATTTGAAAATTTTATACTAGAAAGTCATTTTAAGAAGCAATACAAAAACTGTCCCAAATGAAGCCTTAACCTCTTATGATCCATTTGGAACCACTGCAATTTTTTATAAAGATGATTGCATAGTTACTATAGAGAAAATAACATTTTTGAAAGATATTGTAGAAAACAGATTCCTAGTATAAATTTCTTTGAAATCAGTAAAAAAATAATGACCAAATAAAAATTATGATTTTGATCTAAAATGTAAACTAATAAGAAAGCTATTACAAATGAAACCAACTTAGTCGAATATTATTACAATCATATTTAAATCTTAATTGAAAAATCTTTTGAATAACAAAGATAAATGTTTGAAGATCATGAATCAAAATTTTATAGCATAAATAATCATTTTAAAATAATTATCATTATTTAAGTTTTTATATAATTTTTTTTTCATATAATTTAGATTTCACAACTCAATTATACACAAAGACTAAGCACGAATCCTTGGAATGTACACAAATATTCTTTGAGGCACTCATTCTCTCACCAAAATAATGGGGAGGTTGATATATCTTTATGTAACTTATATTAACTTCAAAATTGGGTGATCAACAACTTATGAAACTTATCAAAGAAAGTGCATCTCTTTCATTTGATGAATTGTTTTTCATCACACATTTTACATTAAAATTTAGGGTATTCTAAGGATCATTAATTTTCAATTATAAAGGTTAAGATTTTATTTGGGACAACTTTTTTATTGTTTTTTGAAACAATTTCTTAGTATAAAAATTAAAATTTTGGTACTAGAAAGCCGCATCAAGAAGCAGTAAAAGAGCCGATGATGCATTAGGCTTCATTTGGGACGACTTTCTTACTGTTTTCTAAAGTAGTTTTTTAGTGCAAAATATTTTTGAACTAGTAATTTACGTACTATAAAATTGATTTAAGAAGCAGTAAGAAAGTTGTTCAATGAGACGCTTTCTTACTACTTCTTAAAATAGCTCTCTAGTATAAAAAAAAATTAATTTTTTAAGAAATAATAAGAAAGCCGTCCCAAATAAAACTTTAATGGTCTTTTGTGATGATTGTAGTAAAGTTGATTGTAAATATTTTGGGGGAAAATAAAATTTTGAAAGTTGTTATAAAAAATGATTCATAGTACATAAATTTCTTGAAAAAATAGAAAAAATAGCAGTCTAATAGAAATTATTATTGTGGTCCTAAAAACAAAATAATAAGAAAATTGTTTTAATGGCAATAAGACATTATTTATAGATGTTATTAAAAGAAATGAAAGAGCAGAAAATTCTAAAAGACATTTTTCACAAAACCCACAAAGAGTTAGGCAGGTTTGGAATGGCTTTCTTATTGCTTTATGAAGTAATTTTTTAGTACAAAAATTTTTAGTTTAAAAATTTTTTATTAAAAAATTATTTTAGAACACAGTAAAAAAGTCATCCCAAACAAAATTTAAGTGATCAACTTTATTTTGTTATAGAATTTGAGGTAGAAATCTCATCACGAGAATAATAGAAATTTTTAAGTACTGCTGCGTTCCTCAAATAAATTTATATAATAATCATTCAGATTAATTTAAATTTTTGGTGAATCAATTAAAGTGATAAATATATTATATTATTCAGAAAAGTAATTTGTTTTAAGTGCCATTTGGCTTAATGCAAAGGAAAATAAAGTGTAATGTAAAATAAATACAATATTTTTAAAATATTTGAAATTATTTAAATAAGAGTAAAATAAATATAGATGATTTCTTTTTATTTGGCTTGAATTAAAAAGAATGCAACGTAAATCTCAAAAAATGATGATGCTGACAGCCTCTGGAAGTCCGAGGGCGATAGATTGATAATAATGATGATGGTAGTGAGTCAAGTGACAACAATGGTGTCCGCATGGTTTTTGGAAGCAAGTGGCAGTGGTTGGTTATGACTTATGACAACGATGATCGGTGGGTGACAACTGGTCCATGGAGGCGATTGGTGGCCAACAACAGCGGAGGTGGTGTCTAACATTGTCAGCAGTAGAGAATTTGCAATATTCTTCGATATCGACTAAATCTGACGATTTTCAAGTACATCAAAATTTAACAAGATAATGCATTCAAAATACTTCAAATTTTTACTCTACATTCATCTTACTTAAAGACTAAATATCAATATTTTAAAAACCCTAATATTTATAATACTTCACACCCTTTACTTCAAATGAAATAGCCCTTAATTAATCTAAAATATGGGTCAAACTAGCTGGCTTCCAAAATCTGCCGGCGTCCTGTTGTGTCTTCTGGCAACCAATCATGCGTGCAAAACGAAGCAAATGGAAGAGAGGCGAGCTAAGGCCCTCGTTATTTTAAATTGTCTAGCAGCAGCTCTACTTCGTATATATGAAAGTAGTTTCATTGAAATAGAAAATATTTGCAGGAAAATTGGCGTAATTTGATTGTTGTTTGCAAACTAAAACGTTTATAACAAACTAAACAATGATAAGTATATATAGTAATTATAAAACCTTCTAGCTGTTCGACTTATTGGTTCTTCTGCTAGGACCGGAGGGAGGAACAGTTTGTCCTCTGGGGAGAAGATTGAGGAGCAGGGGGCGATACCTGTCAGCAGCTTCAGGCTTCAGAGGCTCGTCGGAAACCGGAGTGCCGCTCGCCGGCGGGTCTTCTAAACTTCTTGGTGAAAGTATTATGTTAACAAAAGATTGGACTTTCTCGCCCCGGCCGTTCATTTGCCTGGCAGAGGATAGATGACTGCTCAAGCTGAATAGGAGGAAGAGGAAGACGAGGAAAAAGGCCCGAGCTTGGTGAAGAGAATGCATTGAAGAAGTTGAGAGAGAGAGAGAGAGAGAGAGTAGGGTTAAAAGAAGAATGTTTGCAGAGAGGGGAGGTAGAGGATGAAGGGCATGTGGAAGGTTATATTGCTTGGGAGTGCAAATATTAATATTTAAAAACAAGCTAGTCGTGGCGGAGGGAAAAGGGGGAGCTGGGGTGATTTGTAAGAAAAATGAGAGGGAAAAAATAAAAAAATGCATGAAGTGTTGTGAAAATTTTGAAGGAAGCTAGAGAGATCTTTTTTTGAAATCTACCTTGTCTAGCAACAGCAACTACCCTTCTCCTCCCACCAAACGTCACCTTGCAGCTGCACCTCACGGTAGCTTCCCTGCTTTCTTCCTGGACCGAAAGCCACACACTCTTGGCTGTTTCCACCGAGAGAGAGAGAGAGAGAGAGAGAGGGAGAAATAGCTCACACAGAACACAAATTTTTATTGATTTGGTCTCGAGAATACAAACCCCGGGGCCAGCCTACCTATGAACTATATAGAGACATAAGCAAGAGCAACTTAACCTATTTGTTAACAAATAACAGATAAGCCTAATCCTATTACAATGAAGAAAACTATTTAACTATTACAATGAAGAAAACTATTTAACTAAAATTGGATCAAATATTAACAATCTTCAACTTGGTCCAATTTTATAATGTATTAACAGAAAAATGCTGACCATCACAGGAGCATTGAATCTAGATTTATTAATCTCATGAATATGTTGTCGATGCAACCAACACATATGCTGAATCATATCCATCTGAATTTGGTGCCACTGCTAAGTTTGCATCTTCTTTGAGCCCAAACCCTTGCTATTTTTCTCTATCCGGATAGCTCCTTTTGACATGCCCATCTTTATGACAATGATAATACTTCTTGGATGTCTCCGACTTCAACTTAAATCATCTATGATGGCTTTTATTGGATCTTTGAGCTTCACTTCCTCTTACTAACAACAATAGCTTCCTCTTTCTTCTCTTTTTAATTTCTAATTTTCTTTAATTTCTTTTGACATTATAATTGATTTAACTTCAGTCATAGTAAGTATTTATTTGATCTTGAGAAAGAGTTCACTGAACACAAATTTTTATTGATTTGATCTTGAGAATAGAGACCACGAGGCCAACCTATCTACCTATGAACAATATGGAGATATAAGCAACTTGACACTGATATGGTGTCTTGCATAGCAACTTAGCCTATTTATTGACAAAAAATAGATAAACCTGATCCTATAATAATGAAGAAAGCTATTTAACTAAAATTGGATCAAATATTAATAATCTTAACATTGGCCCAATTTTATAATGTATTAATAGAAAAATGGCCAGATTTATTCATCTCCTGAATGTGTTGTTGATGCAACCAACACACCTGCTTAATCATATTTATATGAATTTGTTGCCACTGCTAAGTTTGCGTCTTCTTTGAGCCCAACTCCTTGACATTTTTCTCTATTCGGATCGGCAGTTCCTCTTGAAATGCCCCTCTTTATGACAATGATAATACTTCTTGGATGTCTCCGACTTAGACTTAAATCATCTATGATGGCTTTTATTGGATCTTTGATCTTCACTTCCTCTTGCTAACAACACTAGCTTCCTCTTTCTTCTCTTTTTAATTTCTAATTTTCTTTAATTTCTTTTGACATTATCATTGATTTAACTTCAGTCATATTAAGTGTTTATTTGATCTTTTAGAAAGAGCTCATAGAACACAAATTTTTATTGATTTGTTATTGAGAATATAGACCCTAGGGCCAGCCTATTTACCTATGAACTATATATAGACATAAGCAGCTTGACACTGATATGGTGTCTTGCAGAGTAACTAATATCTATCTGTTGACAAATAACAAACATACCTAATCCTATAACACTGAAGAAAACTATTTAACTAAAATTTGACCAAATACTAACAAAGAGCTTTAGGTTTGAAATCTTAATTTGACTATTTTTTTATTTAGGTCGACCTAAAAATTTAAAATTGACTTGATTTTCATTTGCGTTATGATTAAATAGGTCATATTTGGATTAGACAATATGTGAGTTAAATGGGTCATGTTGATATAAAAAATATATATATGATCCACATAATAAACTTGTTAAACTGATATCATTTAGTTATGCGGGTTTGGGTCGAATGGGTTTTGATTGAACATATTAGCCCATTTAAACAAAGGGTTGTTTTTGGGCTAAACGTATTCGTATTTGGCTACATCTAACGTATCAACCCAAATTGACACCCCTATTTAATAGTCTTAAAATTTGCAATGAGGATAGGGCTACACATGATATCCAAGGGTTGCACAAATCTCAACACAAATCTAAAAATTATTGAGCTCATCCTGAAGTAAATAACGTCAAGACATTCTTACATGAATTTTTTTTCCAGATAGATATCTGAGTGTAAAATAATATTTAAATAATAAAATAGATCATTAAAAAATTATATTATATTTACCTTAAAAATAATAATTTCTACTTATTATTTTGAAGTATAAATAATATCACATTCTTTTTTATTAATATTTTATATTCCATTTAATATCTTATCATTTAAATTAAATATTTCACCCTCCTTAAGTCCTCCACATAATTTCTAAAATTTCCATTGTCCTATGCATTATAAATGACAAAACAGCTCATCATCAAGTAGAATAATAGGACACAAATGGGAAATAGATTGGGGATAAAAATTCAATAAGAAATCTTCAATGTGGAAAGTCTCTTAAGAAAAATATCATATCTTATTGTTTTATATAAAGTTTTATTTTATATGTAAGAACTTATCTCTATTAAAGATTTTTAACTTATTAAATAAAAGTAAATCTTGTAAATTTGTTCATATTGATTTGTATAATCATCAGTATATTTATTTATTTATGATAAGAAATTATTCACATATTAGTTTTATATTTATTTTTGCGTTTTCTTTCTTAGAATCTCTTCTTAGAATACATGATGCTTTTTTTTTTACATGATGCTTTGTTATAGTAATATTTCAAACTATAAATTAGGGTAAAAGAGTTTAATTATAATTCATCAAATCATATAAAAATAAAAGAGCCGATTAGAGCGTCAAAAAGTGGAGTTTAGAAATGATCAAAATTAACCATAATCAAATTGGAGATGATAAAAAATTGGTTGCATAAATCAAGAAAGATCAAATTTATCTTTACTCATATTTAATAAATCCAAAGAAATTTTCCTAAATTAAGCAAAAATAGATATTATAGATTTATTTTATTGATACTAATGACTATTAATAAGGCTCTATTTATAAATTTCATTTATTAATTCATCCTTTATTTAATAAAACCATAATTAGTTCATGTAGATAAATCAGGGGATGTTTATGATGTAAAATTTGGTGGGAGATTGCATGCTCTTTAATTTTTTTTCTTTTATTTCTTGTTTTTTTTTGTATTTATTCTTTTCTTTTCTTTTAGCTCCTCTCCTCTTGAAATCAATATTGGATACAAGATCTTTTGGTTATCTTGATAAAATTATCAAAGAGAGAAAACAATAATCATTAACATAAAATCACTTTAAGGGAAGGAAGGAGAGAAAAAAATGTGAATAAACAACTTTAATTTGGAGTTGAAGTTTATAGTTTTTGGTGAGAGGGGTAAGACATGATCAAGAATGAATCAAATCACAGAAAAACACCAATAATTTGTACAACACTTTGCATGAATTAAAACATAAACCTAGATAGTAAATTCCTACTTGTTATTCTTCTTCTTGCAACCATCGATCTCTTCAATATCTTTATGCAACAAATTGTTCCTTTGGCCACATTCATCAACAATGTTCTCGAAGGCTACATAATTGGATAGCTTGTTATTATTATTATTGTTATTATTTCTAATAAGAAACTAATAAGGAAGGGCTTCAACCACTCAATGAAGGGCACATCATGAATGTAATTATTAAAATCCCAATTAAGCTTTTGGTTGCTATACTATACTTTTTTAAACCCTTCTCATATCTTATTGGGATTATCCTATGTTAGTTTGTTCTCCCTCTAATGCAGTCTTTCCTTTTACTATTTTTCCTCTTATATATCTTTTTTTTTTCTCTTAGACTAGCCACATTAAGGCATTTAACTTGCATATGTTGGCTGCAAAGGCCTTCCCTAACTAAAACACTTAGTCTCACAACCTCTCACACTAAAACACCATTTTTTCTTTTAAGCTCTCTTTATGTATAATTGATGTCAAGAGGGGAAGGTTTTAGTGTCATTTGAGGATAGAGGAAAGGGAGAATATCCAATTAGATTTTTAAGGTGAAGATATCATATATTAAGGAAACATAAAAAAAAGGGAAATACAAACAAGATTGAGTAAAAAATCATATTTAAGAGAAGTTAACTCTATCTTGGTAAATATTCTTTAATATGCTTGTATGATTTAGTTCCCCTCCCAAATCTTGGTATTAGAGCATAAGTCCTAATTAAATTATTGGCAATAAAGGGATAAATACTAAGTATGTGTTTGATCCCTTAGTCCATTTGAGACGGTTTGTTGAAAAGATGAGTTGACAAAAGTAATTTATTATTCAAGAATTTATGAATATAACTTTTAATAATCTTGAGGAGGGAAAATCCCCTTGATGTTGAAAGGCGATAATAAGAGTAATTAGTAGGACCCTAAAGAGCTAGCATAAGACTTAATAAGTATAACTTGGATAACTAGAAGAATATACATACTATAAGAGGAATGGAGGTTAAAAAGATTGAATTACAAGAAGAAGATCAACAAGAAGAAGAGATTTAGAAGCAATGAGATATCATAACAATTATAATCATGTTTGAAGTGAAAAAGACAAAATCAAGCACCATTCAAGAGCATAAAGATATAGTTTTTAATCCACTAATGAAAATATAATATTCCTTGGAAGACTTGGCTATATGGTCCAAGACGATCAATTCATAGAATCATTTTCAGCACCAAGGATTATTTATTATTTCTAAAATAAAACACTATCAATCGCAATATAAGACCCTTTTTATAGATTATAATTGAACTCTATCTTTTTTATCCTATTTGAGTTATTTTGTCTTCTTCAAATTCTAAAAGATGGGCGGCCATTTTTCTTTAAAATATGACTATTCTGACATATATCTATAAGTATTCTAGATAAGTTTTGCACTTATTTGAATAATAGTAGGGATTTCAAACAAAAAAAAGAGGATTTAAATTCACTAAGATTTGATTTCATTGACTTGGGTAAATTATATACCTTACAAAATTTTATAGCTCTTTCTCCAAATGTGCATTTATTAGGCTTCAAATGCATGTTATATTTTAGAATGTGTTGAAAATTTCTTATTACTTTACAAGAGGCTCATATTGAGAGTATTTTTGACTAAGAGCATGCCCGTATAAGCTCCATTGCCTCAAATCTCATTTTTTGAAAAAAATAAAACTGTTATCCATTTGCTTGATATGTATCAGTAGCATTCTTAAGCAAAATGCATTAGTGTGTGTGGCCGAGAAAAAGAATCAGGGCATGGTTTATTTTAGTTAAGGAATTGTATGCACATGAATCACTTTTATTTGACTTCTTTCTCATTATCTTATTAAATATCCATTCAAGACATTGTACCTTCTAAATGGATATGTAGTATCCATATTAGCTCTTTGCATCATTTAAATTCTTTTTATTCTTTCTTTTTTAGTAGTACCTCTTATTCTTACAAAATCATTTTGTTTTGGAGTTTATGTAGAGTTGAGCAATTATAATTTTAAGTATCATTAGCATTTCTCACTATAGGAAAGTCAACCTTTTGCGGCGGATTTCACGACAGAATGTTGTTTGTCAAAAATGTCGACGAATTTGAGATGAAAATTTCACTGAAAATTTTAGATAAAATTTGCGGCAGAAAGTCCACCACAAATTAAATTTATAGCGGTAATTTTTGCCGCAACGCCGCCACTAATCCGACACAAACTATTCTATCTAATCATGTGCATCTATATCATTTGCCCATTCATTTGACTTTGCTCCTCTGCCCTTTCATCCTTCTCTTTGCTCTTCAATTTCACCTCCGTCAGTACTGCTTGTCCTCATATATTCTCTGGCTATTCATTCTATTTAGGGTGTTTTTAAAGAGTCGCTAAATTACTTCCTCGCCTTCTTTGACGATGTTTCTTTTTATTGCATACAAAGTCACACCTCCTCGCCGTTCTTCTGGTTCGCATTCGAGGTCACATTTGAAGTCACACCTCCTCAACATTCTTTTGTCGCATTCAAAGTCACACCTCCTTGCCATTTTTTTGTTGCATCCGAAGTCTCAACACCTTCGCCCTCCGACGGAAGCTTAGTCGTTGCGAAGGTTTCCATCTTTCTTCCATTTGCGGTCTTCTTCATCCAAATCCATAAATCCATCTGTATGCTTTTTGTTGATGATATTCTTCTTGTTGATAAGACTAGAGATGGAGTTGAAGGTAAAATTGTATTATGGAGGTCAACCTAATAGAGTCTAAAGGTTTTCATTTGAGTAGATCTAAAACTTAATATATCAAATATAATTTTAATATTATTAGATCAAGTTGAGGGATTACTGACTTTGGGCAATCCAGCCATTAATAAGAGTACATGTTTTAGATATCTTGAATCTACTGTTCATAGTGATGGTGAAATAGATATGTATATTATTAGCAAAATTCAAGTTGGATGGTTAAAGTGGAGGAATGCATCGGGCATGTTGTATGATATAAAAGTTCTCCTCAAACTTAAGGGAAAATTCTATAACATGGTGGTGAGACCTGCAATGTTTATGGTGCATAATGTTGGCCATTAAAAGAGAAATATAATATTAAGTTTAGTGTTGTAGAGATGAGGATGCTTAGCTGGATGAGTGACTTTACTCTTAGAGACAATATACAAAATGAGCATATACGTGAAAAGGTTGGAGAAGCTCTAGTGGATGATAAGATTAGAGAGAGTTGCCTTAGATAGTTTGGTCACATATCATTATTGTATGGTTCAAGTGGAGGAATACATCAGGCTTATTGTGTGTTAGAAAAGTCCCCCTCAAACTTAAGGGAAAATTCTATAAGATTGTGGTGATACATGCAATGTTTTATTGTGCAAAATGTTAGCTATTAAAAGAGAAGCATAATATTAACTTAAGTATTGTAGAGATGAGGATGTTTAGATGGATGAGTGACTTTACTCATAGAAACAATACAAAATGAGTATATACATAAAAAGGTTGAAGTAGCTCCAGTGGAAGATAAGATTTCACTACAGGAAAAACGTCATTTTCCAGCAGCCATTTTCGCCTGTTAAATGGTCAAAACCCGTCGGGAATTAGCATTTCCGGCGGAAATATATTCGCCAGCAACACGCGCATCCGAAAAGGCCTTCCGACTCAAAATAATTTGCCGAAAACATCTCCGACGTCTTTCCGGCAAAACTTTCGCTGGAAAAATATTTTCAGTGGATTTTTTTTTGTGCCGGAAGATCAAGAAAAAAAAAATTAAACACAAATCCAAAAAGGCCACCCACCTGGCCCACCTAGCAAGCTCGCCTGCTACTCCCATTTTTGCCTCCGTGGATAGCCCAGCCCGCCCCAACCCGTGTGGACTACCTTCGATGGGGTTCAAACCCTGCTCCTATGCTGGCGCAAAGCATTCCGCGCCATCTACCATCTAGCCATTATACCAAAACTGATAAGTTTGATACTTTATTTTATTTAAGTTATAATTTCTAAATATTAAAAGTAATAATTATTTTAAAAGTATTTTTTTTAAAGATAAAAAATATATAATTATAATAATAATAATAATAATAATAATAATAATAATAATAATAATAAATGTTGAGAAACATGAAGCAACTTGCTTGCAATACATATTTACATACATTAGGATGACAGATGAGCGACCGCTCTAGTTTAGAGAGAGTGTATAGGCTAAGCTCAACAGTGCCTGCGGCAGTCTAAATTATACAAAAAGATAGTCCTCTTCTACATCCAGCTACTATGTAAATAGTCAGGAGAGTTGTATAGCCAATAGGTTGTTAACTTGATAGTAGAGTTATAACATGTCCGAAAATTACAAGTGGACATGTACATGCCGATATTGAATGAGTTTCAGAGATTAAGAGAGCATATTAATAAAAATGAGCCTATGCATGTATTGGCCGAGCAGGAGAGTGGGGATATGGATTCTACTTAGATTGTCTTTCTAGGTTTTTGATGCATTTACTTTTTTAATGTATAAAAACTATATTGACTTTAGCAGTATTGTATTAATTATAGAACATTTGAATTGTGATTATTTATTTTAGCAGTTGAATTGTGATTATAGTACATGTTGTTTCTTATGTTTATTTTAGCAGTGTTTACTAAAATATTAGCATTACTAACTACTATATTTAACATTAATAACTACTGCTTTTAAATTACTTGTATTGTGATTGTTGAAAAGCTGAATAACTGATATTAGGTACTATTTTTTTGTATTAATGTTACGTGTTTCCGACAAATATGTGGTTAAATTTTTGCCGTGAATAACAAAATGATGAAGTTATATCTTACATTACGGCGAAAAATTCCATTGCAAATTGTGGCAAAAATTTCACAGCAATTTGCGATGGAAATATCCATCATTAATTTTGTCGCAAATGGTGACGGACAAGCCGCGATAAGATCGCCACAAATTACGGTGATATTTTGCTACAAATCTTTCATAATTTGTCGTGGAATTAGCAATTGCTGGCTAAAATGACCCCATCATTTTTTACTTTAACTCCATTATAAATCTACCGTAAATTCATCCCAAAATATTTGCCATGAATAATTTTTGACGCAAATACTTTTCTGACACAACTTTTAGTTTCAGAATGTGTTCTACTACAAAGCTTAATATGTGATGGATTTTGCTAGTTTTGTGGTTGATTTTCCCGCTAGAAATGGCTTACTTTCTTATAGTTTTTAATGGTTCCCTTGTAAGAATATCTCAATTATTATGATATAATTAAATTACATTAATTTATAAATCACTTTTGCACTTTCACCTAATCTTAAAGGTTGTTGCTAAGTTGTCCTCTTCCTTGAGAGCTTCCTTCACATGCTAGTTGGTTCAATTATGGACTGCCTTTTAGCATCCTCAACATGGAGAGATAAGCTAATAATATATTTTCTTTTCACAGTGGTAATTCTTCATTAATAAAAGGTTTTGCCACATCCTAAATTCAAAGAGGCTAGTTTAAACATGGTAAGAAGTGACTATCAAAGAAGAAGCTAGCTTGCATAAGGAGCAACTTTTGGTATTCTTTTTAGATGGCATATATCTAAGAGGAAAAGGGTCTTGAAACAAATCTCATATTAAAAAAGAGTAAATATCATTATAGGTGTACTTCAAAAGAACCTAATAATTTCTTGGATGAGAGAAAAGTGGATAACAAAGGGCAACAAAGTCTAACATAGTTATGTGGCAATCAATTAGAGATATATTAAAATATATATCAAAGGGTAATTAAAGATGGTAATAAGTGATCATCAAGAAGGAATCTTGCATGACACTACAAGAAATCACTCATTACTGGCGGGTTTTTCTGGCGGTTAGTATAAGCTTTTCGACGATTTTGCAAAAAATCGGCGGCTTTGCGACGGTTAAAAAATTGCGGGTAAAAACCGCGTAGGAAACGATTTCCAACGGTTTTTTTCCGGCGGCTCTACGCACCGGCGGCGTTCTGGCAGTTTATACCGCCGATTTTTACTGTTTTTTCCAGCAGTCATAACGCCGGTGACTGCGGGTTATTTACCAGCGGCATAGCGGTTGTTCGACCGTCGGTTTGGCCGAATCATTCCGGCGACCAAACAGTCGGATTATCGTCGATTGACCATCGAGGATCGCCGGTAAACCGCCGGTAAATAACCGGCGGTTATAACCAAAGGAATTACCGACGGCTAAACTGCCAGCTTATCGTCGGAAAACCGCCGGCGATCACCAGCAAACCGCCGGTATGTTCCGGCGGCTTCAGTGAACTTCTGACAGCTATAATTAGGAGAAAGGGGGAGTTGAAACAAATCATATTAAAAATGAGTAAATATTTTTATATGTGTAGTTCAAAAGCGCCTAATAATTTCTTGGATTATAGTGGAGGCAGGTGGATAAAAAAAGTGCGACAAATTCTAACATAGTATTGCGTGAATAAATTAAAGATAGGTTAAAATATATATCATAGAGATTTTTTTTTTTGTGAAAAAATAAAGAAAATCAAAAACAATTTTTTTTTAAGCTCTAGTGAATTGAAGACTCCTATGGACAGAAGCCCCTTAGTTAATTATATCTTAAATGTGATTTCTAAAAATACCCTAAAATTAAGAATGTTAAACATAAGAATAAAATCATTCAACAAAATAAAGTAATAAAATAATAAATTAAATTTTCATTTAACTAAGCAATATTAAAATATTCTTGAGACTACAAACTAAAAGATTTTTTTAATATTGATGATTTTCAACATAGAGCATCAATGTTTAATAAGAAAATTACATCTTTGAATCATAGGATTTTAAAATTGACATCTAAATTTTTTTTACAGATATTAAATCATGTTAGATCAAATAAAAGTGGATGATTGATAGATTGTTCAAGGGGATATGAAAATTTTTAAATTTTGTATGACACAAGCATCCAAACTTTAGGATGTTAAATAGAAAATAAAATATATGCATTGATGACAACTATTAGAAGCATTAAATATTAATAATTATATGTTAGTTTAAGGCAATCAGAAGGAGATGATGAATTGGATATGCACTTTTTGTGCATTAAAATATATACAAAATAAATTTTATTCGATTTGACCCAATACCACCAACATCCATGACATTTGAACTGAAATTGAACAAGATGAAATCATCTTGTAAGAGTTGCGTTGTAGGTAGACCTGTCAATTTCGGGTCACGGGTCGGGTTCGGGTCGAATCCGGAACTGACCCGGCACTATTTGGGTTTGGGTCAACCCGACCCATTTTTGCAAACGGGTTGATTTTTCGGACCTGAACCCGATCCGCTTCGGGTATTCCGGGTCATTCCCGGGTTCCCGGGTCAACCTGAACCCGACCCGATTTTGAAAACGTGTCTATTTTCAGGACCCGAACCTGATCCGCTTTGGGTTCAGGTCAACCCAAACCCGAAATTTTCTGGTCGGGTTTTCGGGTTGGGTCCAATATTGACAGGTCTAGTTGTAGTCTGGAGAAGCTAATTGGCAAAAAGACATGCTAGTAAGCAAATGTAACTTGACAGGTAGAAGAAGACTAGTTAGAAGGTTGGTGTCATGAAGATGAATATAAAAAATAGGCTAACATTGGGTAGACAAGAAGGTTATTCAACAATCTAATACGAGACAAATGAATAGTGATTTGAAGTTGTTGATACTTAGACAAATATCAATCATGACATGTCATACATGGTCTTGATATTAAGACTAATTCGACAAGAAACTTCTTAAAGTTTTCTTGTACACCTAAATTGAAAATCAAGACTAATTTCATCAAGTCTTGATATTAACAACTAAACTTTCGAATAACATAGTTGGTATTATAGCTTTATTAATTGAGATATTTTACTTCATTTTATATCTAGAATTGGGTAGAGAAAGTTGTCATACTTATTCTTCTCAGTTACAATGAAGTCTATCTCATATCATCATTCATAGCTAATTATATAATTTTATATTATTTTATTTCACGCAAAAAAAATTTGAGAATCACTAGAAATGAACATTATTGATTGTTATAAATTAGCAGATGTTATGATTCTAATTGGTGCATCCCCGAACATTCTTGGCAGTAGAGAAATATAAAGTTTAACATCTTAGCTTTGTACAAAAATCCAACACACAATCAGATGAAAGAGAGGGGTGCAATGTTCATAGGAGACATTAGAGTTTTTACGTGGAAACTCCTAAGAAGGGGGCAAAAATCATGGGGCCTTGCCTTGTTTAAATGAATATACTAATGGTTTTAGTTAATTACAAATGAGGCCCTTACTTGGGGGAAGACCTTGGCTCGAAGTAGAAAAAACACATCATATAGAGTGAATTACATAGTGGGAGTGTGAGGAATTAGTGTTGACATGCTCCTTTCTCGGTAGGATCATAATTGATGAGCGATAAAGGTTGGAAGGATGGTAGTCAGGCGACAGTGGTCGGAAGGGCCATAGTTAGGTGACGAAGGTCGAAAGGATTGTATCCAGGAGATAGTGATTGAAAGGATCATAGTCGGATGACGGTGATCAGAAAGACAATAGTCAATAGGCGATGAAGGTCGTAAAAATTGTAGTTAGTAGGCAAAGGAGGTCAAGACTGTAGTCGATGACGGTGGTTGGAAGGACTCTAGTCAACGAGCGACAGAGATTAGAAAGATTGTAGTTAAGCAATAATGGTCAGAATGACCGTAGTCAAATAACGGTGGTCATAAGGACCATTTTTAACGTGTGATGGATGTTGAAAAAACTATAGTTATAATAGTAACGGTGGTCAAAAAGATTGTTGTCGCCACATAAGGAAGGTTGAAAAGAACATAGTGGGGCGATAGTGGTTGAAATGACCATAATCAATGGGTGATGGAAGTCTGAAAGATTATAGCCAGGTGATGATGGTTGAAATTAAAGGACCATAGTTAGTGGGTGACGGAGGCTGTAAAGATTGTAGTTGGGCAGTGGTGGTCGGAAGGACTGTTGTCAGGCAACGAACATTGGAAGGATCCTTGTAAGCAGGCGATGCCGGTGTCCAGGTAGAAGTTTAGTGACAGCCGGTGGTCGGGCGAAAGTATAATGATGGTCGGTAGCTGAGAAAAAGTTCATTGACAGTTGGTGGCCGGGCAGAAGTCCGACAATAATCGACAGTTGGGTGGTGGTCGAGGGAGCTTAGTGGTAGCAGAGATCTTGGAATTCTCTTCCTTTCATCTCTTGTTTCCACCTTGATTCATCCCACCCCCCTCCCAAGTGAAGAATAAGGGATCAATCTATTTACAATTTTATGGTAGTGACATGGCCAGTAAGTAGAGAGAAGATCAAAGACATGTTAGGAGTGTTCCGAATGGACGACCGATATCGACTCCTTTGATCATGGGTTATTTATAAAAATTTAAGTGCCTTAATGATGCTAGAATTTGGATATCTTAGACTTGTTGAATTTGTCTCGTTGAGCCGCTTAATTTTGAAAGTAAGCATGTTACATTTGGATATCATTTGGTCATCAAAGTTATGCTTTGAACCTTCTAAATGTCGTTCAGATCCTTGATTTAGACTCATTTGGGGTTTGATTGGGCTGAATTTTGTGTCCTTGGGTTCGTCTTTTATGACATTCAATTTGACTATAAGTTTATTGAAATTAGAGTTTTGATGGTTTAAGATTTAACTTTAGAAGTTTCTAATTCAAATTTGCCACGAGATTTATACCCAAACATAAACTTTATTAGATGATATATCAGTTGACATATATTTTTAGATGTTAAAGTATGCAAAGTCTAAAGTATTTGGGTCGGAGTTCTTCAAATTGATCCAATATACAATTGCAATTTATGGGTAATTTTGAGGCGCAATTTCTCCCTAAATGTCAATGTTGACATCCTCCCAAAGCCGTGAATAAAGTAAAATGCCCTTAATTATAGTTTTTTATTATTCTGAGGTCAGCATATTGATCGGGATGAAAATTATTAAAAAATTATGCTGCAAAATATTTGAAATTTCATAAAATTGATTTTAAAAGCTCCATTGAGCTTTTAAAGTGCCAAAGTTTAGTTTGAAAGGTCAAAAACTATCTAGGAGAACAAAAAAATGTTAGAATCAGACTATATGAGCTGAAAATCGGGCCCAGACAAGCATTTGTTGCACCGGTTGCCACCTGCCAGAGCTGGGCCCACGCTGTCATACGAGTGAACAGTTGCGCTCCTTTGCGGGTAAGGTTTGAGTAGTCGATTATAACATGCTTCAGTTGTAAATTTTTTGTTTTTTTTTTCAGGAGACTATAACGTCGCTCGCCTATTATTTATTTATATATAAATTTTTTTCTTTAAGAATAGATTTTTTAATAACATAAATTTTATTTAATAACAAAAATTTATTTTTAAAAATATTTTTAGGAATATTTAAGAATATTATCAAAATATTCTTATTTTATGAGAATATTCTTATTCTTTTGAAATATTCCCTAGGGTAGTGGAAGGTTGCTCCTTTATAACCAAGGCCCTCCACTATTTTGAATAGGCAACATCCCCTGGCAAGTCTAGTCCCCATCTTTGTATAAAAGAAAATGTCCTCTCTTTCCATTTTCTTTCCCATCATATTTCTTCTCATATTAGAGGCATTCCACTATTTTCATAGGCAATATCCCCTATCAAGCGTCAGTGCCCTCTTTTTATAGAATAAGTCATTTACCTTCTTTTCCCTTATACGCCTTTCTATATTAGAGACATTTTACTGTCTTAGATAGGCCGCATCCTTTATCAAGCTTTTATACCCCTCTTTTATGTAGAATAAGTAGCCCTTGCCTTTCTTCTTCTTGTTCTTCTCTTCTGAATTTCTTCCAACATTAAAGATATTCCACTGTTTGAGATAAGTGGCATCTCCTATCAAGCTTTAGTGTATTTATTTTATGCATAAGGAGTATCCCTTGCCTTTCTTCTTTTTTTCTTCTGAATTTCTTTCAGTTTTAGTGGCGCTCACTATTTGAGATAGGTGACATCTCATATCAAGCTTCAGTGCCACTCTTTCTATAAAAGGGGTTTGAAGAAAGATAATTTTTTTCCTTTATATTATACATGACAGAAGAAGATCACCCAACTCATGCATGAGAGGATGATCCAAAAAGATCTAGCGGTGATAGTGCTCAGGAGGATAATGAATGATTGTTAGCAGTGGAACAAATTTTTGATGATGATTGAGTAAAAGTCTGACGGCGATCGAGCGAAAGTCTGACGACGATCGGTGACCGAGCAATGAACTGAAGGCGATAATTGGAGTTTATGTTGCTATTAGTTGTTGAGCGATGTGCTTATGATGGTTGATATAAGGTGAAGCACCAACGATAGCTATCAGGCAAATGGCTAATGATAGTGATGATCGAGTTGCATTTTGTTGGACATAGTAAGCACTATGTTGATGGGAGGTTAATAATGGATAATTTAATGGAGGGAATGAACACTATATCTATCTCAACATTTTTGCAACATATTCATAGTGCCAATTAAGTGGATGCATGATGGAATGATGATAGTTTGCAAGAAGCTTTATTATGTGTTGATTTTTTTTTTTCATAAAGATCCAACAGGGATGTGTGTACTCCTCAATTGTATGAGAGAAAAATATCTTTCAGGATAGAGACCATATCATTGAAGGCTATAGAAGAGTTTAAGGGGTCTTCAACTTATCGTCAAGAATCCACAATCATATCCAAGTAGTTCATTACAAATTATATGATACTCCAAAGTCTTGAGGAAGGCTTTTCTTGTTGCTTCTTGAAAAGAGATCGATCGACACAACTTGGACTAAGGTTATAAATGACTTGCTAACTCCCAACCAGTCATCCAAAGATTGTCCTCCAAATTCGGGTGTTAGTAGTAATGAAAGGGAGTTGAAAAAGTATTTTCAAATGATAATGAGTATGTTATAATTTTTGTAGTATTATGAACTATCTAATTATATCTCTTTATTTATCTTAGAGAGTTGTATGATATTGATGTTTGCTTGAATTAATGAATAACTTTGAATTATGAACTCCCCCACCCCCTCTATTAGAGCAATTAAATTAGAAGAATTGTAATTATTTTACAACTTTTAAGTCTTTTGAGATTTTTAAATAATCAAATACATATATCTTCTAAGGCTTTTAATCTTTTGAGATTTTGATGTACCTGTGCCTTTTGAGGCTTTTAGTCTTTGAAAGTCTTTTGTATACCTGTATCTTTTGAGGCTTTTAATTTTCTAAGGTCATTTGTATATATGATAAGTGTGCCTTTTGAGGTTTTTAACCTTATAAGGTTTATAGATGTTCCTATGCTGTTTGAGGCTTTTAGCATTCTAAGGTCTTTTGCATTCTGATGCCTTTTGAGGCTTTTAGTCTTCTAAGGTTTTTGGTGTACCTATGCCTTTTGAAGCTTTTAACATTCAAAGTTCTTTAAGTGTACCTATGCCTTTTAAGAATTTTAACCTTTTAAGGTCTTCGAATAAGTGGTGACCCTAGAGCCTACTTAGCGAGGCCTTTATCTACTACCGACTTCCCTTCAAGGCTACCTCACAGGAAGAACTTCCTTAGATTATAAGTGGAGACCATGTCGGCCACATACCCTAATGGGGTCTTTCTAGCTAGTGAGGACATTATCCGCTACTAGCTTTAATTTGAAACTACCTTATAGACAAGTCTTCTTGGGGTTATTTGTTAGTGTATTACTCGATGAATTTAAGAGTTTGAGATAAATACAAAAAGGATGTTGACCTATCTGAGGTTGTTTGTCAGAGCATTGCTTAATGACATTAAGATGACTGGAAGAGGCTGGGTGAATCCACCAAGAATGTTTGACTTATCCAAGGTTATTTTTCATATCATTGTTTGTTGATGTTTAATTTTCCTATAAGAGGTTGGGGAAATTTGATAAGTAATGATGTTGACCTATCCGATGTTGTTTGTCAGATCATTGTTAGCTAACGTCAACCTATGTGAAAGAGGTCAAGAGAATCCACTAAGGATGTTTGACTTATCCAAGGTTATTTGTTAGAATGTTTTTTAATGACGTTAACTTATGTGGAAGAGGTCGAGAGAATCTACCAATGATGTTTGACCTATTTGAGATTATTTATTAGAGCATTACTCGATTGTGTTAACCTATGTGAAAGAGGTTGAGAGAATTCACTAGGGATGTTTGATCTATTTGATGTTGTTTGTTAGAGCATTGTTCGATGATATTAACCTATATGGAAGAGGTCAAGAGAATCCACCAAAAATGTTTGACCTATAAGAGATGTTTGTTAGAGCATAGCTTAATAATATTAACTTGTATAAAAAAAGTTGAATCGAATCCCCCTGGAATTATTTATGCCTTGAATGGGAGGGGGTGAATTCTGCATGTATCATGAATCAAAGGTGAAGAATGATATGAATTTATACAATTACAACTTTTTTAAGGTTGGTACTTTGACATTATTTAAGGGGCTTGCTAATCAAATCATATTTAAGATTACAGCCAAGGTTTCCCCCCAATCTAGATTTACTTCCCATGTAATTGATGCAGCAATAACTGATGTTGAGAGATAAAAAATAATTTATGTTTACTATTGCAATGAAGTTATCCTCAATATTAAAGGACTTCTTTCAAACCTGGTAATAGGTCATGGTAAAAAAGACTATATCACTTTAAGCATACCCAGAATGTTGAAGTGAAATGACCTCTTAAGATTGAAAGAAAAAATCTCCCCAAACTAGGAATCATATTCTCACAAATGTTGCCAAACTGTTGTATCCTGAATTTTTCGTGGCTGTAGAAAAATATAAAATTTTAACGTCTTAGCCTTGTACGAAGATCCTTCATACAATTAGATGAAAGAGAAGGGTGATGTATATGGAATCCCCTGGAAAGGGGGAAAAACAACGAGGCCTGACCTAGTTTAAATAAATCAATTAATTTTTGTAGTTGATTACAAATGAGGCCCTCTCTTGGGGGGAAGGCCTTGGCTTGATGTAATATATACACGTCATATAAGCTGCATTACATTGTGGGAGTTTGAAGAATTAGTGTTGACATGTTCATTTAGTCGGTAGGACCATAGTCGACGAGTGATGTTTGTTGGAAGACTGCAGTCGGTGACTGTGGTTGGAAAGATCATAGTTAGGCGGCAGAGGTTAGAAAGACCATAGTTTGCAGGCGACGTTGATGTCCATGAAGAAGTCCGACACCAGATGGTGGTTGGGAGAAAGTTCAATGATAGTCAGTGGCAGGGTAGAAGTCTGACAATAATTAGTGGTTGGGTGGTGGTCGAGGATGAGCTTAGTGGCAAGAGAGATCTCATATTTCTCTTTCTTTCTTCTCTTCGTTCCCCCTTGTGTTATCCTCCCTCTTCCTCAGTGATGAATGTGGGGCTATTTATAGTTTTCTAGGAGTGACATGTCTAGTAAATATAGAAAAAAACAAGGGCATGTTAAGAGTGTTTAGAATGGACGACCGATATTGTTTCCTTTTATTATGAACTATTTATCGAGTATTTAAGTGCCCTAATGATGCCAAAATTTGGTAATCTTGGGCTCGTTGGATTTGTTTCGCCGAGCCGCTCGATTCGACTATAAGCATGTCACATTTGGATTTCATTTAGTCATCTAATTTATGAGTTGATTCTTTTAAATGTGCTTCCGGCCCTTGATTTAGACTCATTTGGGCTCGAATTGGGTCGAATTTGGTGTCGTTGAGTTCATCTTTTAGAGACATTTAGTTTGACTCTAAGTTTACTGAAGTCGGAGTTCTCACAGTCCCATATTTAATGTAAAAATTTTCAATTCAAATTTTCTTTGAGATTCGTGCCTCATCATAAAAATTATTTGATGACACATCACTAGCATATGATAAAAGATAGACAAAATGATGAAAAAAACAAGCCACACATCAATCACCTAGAGTAAATTACACACTTATTAACATTATTTTTTTTAAATCAAATATTTTTATAAATGATTTTGTTGACAATATGTAGAAGGGTTTTTGGTATTGGGTGTGGAGACAAAATATCTGGAAAGATAATAAAACTTTTAGTTATCTTTGAATGCATACTTAAGATTTTGGAAGACCACTTCAGCTAAATTTTATATTTTTTTCCTATACAGTTAAGAAGATAATCTTCAAGCTACCAAATGGAGCTGATCTTTTTTTTTTTTTTTTTAACAGTTTTTTGAGGATGTCTGTACTAGAATTATGTGTTTTTTATGGTGATTTTTCCGTCACTAATTATTTATGTAATCGATTTGTTTAAACTAGAATGTTTAAAATAAAAAAATTGGGGGAATTAAATTGTAAAATTCATAAGAAAAAAAAATGGTAAAATTCATTACAATGAATAAGTAATACCAAATTCAAGACATTTTGATTAGCAGACTAAGCTTCCAACCAACAGACCAAGAAAGACTACATGGTCTATACTCTATAGTGTATGAATAAAACTTCATTTGAGATTGCTTTCTTATTGCTTTATAAAACAGCTTTTATAACAAAAATATCTAAAAATATAAAAAAAAATAATGCCTAAAGCTGTCACAAATGAAGCCTAAGTCAAATTTGAGTAAGTTCAAATATTGTTTGGCTTGACTCATTAAGCAAACAAGCTTTTCTTTTTTGTTCAGCTCATTAACTTATATGTTCTAAAATTAGTTGCTAATGAATGAATATATATATATATATATTTACATGGAAAACCCTGGAAAAGGGAAAAACTATAGGCTTAGCCGAGTTGAAACGATTATACTAGTGTTTGATTAGATTACATGTGGCCGATTCGTCCCTGAAATTAAGGACGAAATGATTACAATAATTAACTATCGTGTTGAAATCCAATTACGAGCAGAGATCGGAAATCCAATGACATTTAGTAGTCGAGCGGGAATCCAACTTTAATTGACGGTTTGGCAGAAGTCCAGCGTCAGTTGGTGGTCGGGTAGTAGTTCGATGATGGTTGGCTACCGTGTGGAAGTTCGACGTCAGTCGGTGGTCGAGCAGAAGTCTGGGGTCGGTTGGTTGTTAGGTGGAAGTCTGGCGGTGGTCGAGGAGTTTGGTGGTAAGAGAACTCAAGTTTCTCTTCTTCATTCTCTTTCTTTTCTTCATTCTCTTCCTTGCTTGGCCCCCTCTTATTAGAAATGAGGGGTATATTTATAGTTGTCTAAGAGTGGCATGACCAGTAAATAAGAGGAAGATTAAGGGTAAATTGGGAGTGGTTTGAAGGGACGAGCGATGTTGATTTCTTTGATCATTCAATGTTTACCGGACATTATAATGTTTTAATGATATTAGAGTTTGGCGATCTTGGGCTCGTTGGATTTGTTTCATCAAGCTGCTCGATTCGACTATAACCATGTCATGTTTGAAAACTGTTTGGTAATCTAAATTATGGTTTGAACATTCCAAATGTGCTTCAGGTCTTTGATTTGTACTCATTTAGGCTCGGATTGAGTTGAATTTGGTGACTTTGGGCTTGTATTTCCCAGACATTCAGTTCGACAATAAGTTTGCTAAAATCTAAGTTCAGGTGATCCTGAATTTAAATTTTGAAGTTTCTAACTTGATTCTGCTTTGAGATTAGTGCCCGATCAAGATAAATTTTTATGATAATAATTTGAATTTTTAAAATTAATTTTTTTTACTAAAAATTAATTTAAAAAGCTGTGCCAAACAGAGCCTAACTCGTTAAAGGTTAATCCAGACCTGTAAACCCGTACTTCCATCCTTCACTTCCAGATTCCGAACAATTAGCAGTCTTCTTCGATCGTAGTCGGCGTCTTCCTTCGACGACTCCCAGAGATAAGTCTTCCTTTCTTCCTTCTCTTTCAATCTCCAAGTCATCCGAAACAATTAGCAGAAACCTAGTTGTGCCGATTCTTCGTCTGCGCGAAGCCGATCTCGGGGGATTTGATTGGTGCCGGCGGGAAGCTGGTCCCGGGGGAATCCAGTTGCCCGATAATACTTTGGTCTAACGTTTGAAGATGTGGTTGTTGCTGAGCCATGTCGTCTTCAATTAACAAGCTGTTGAAGCCTTGATTCTCCAGTTTGTTCTGTAAGATCTGAAGAACATATATCATGGAAAATAATAGTAAGGTGTTTGCCATGGCTATGTTCTGCGTTTTGGCCATTGCGGTGGCGTCGAATGCTTCGTCTGAGATGAAGCACCGGGCTTTGGCGGGGGAAGATAAGGGAGATGGGAAACCTAATGAGGCTGAGAAGGTATGGAATCAAACTTGATATCTGGAGTAAGGTCTTAGACTTCATCATGGAAGTCATTATCATTGGGTTTGTTTACAGGTTGCTTCTTCTCCCCCTCCCACCTCGCCTCCGATCCAAAACGTTGGGCCGACGGACCGGGTTCATACCTCGCCGCCTCAACCTAGCCAATCGTTGCCAAATTCTAGCAATTCTGATTCCTCTAGCTCTGACAGTTCACCTTTGATGAATAGTTCCATCAAATCAGTGCCTCCTCCCGGACCAGAGAACTTGAACCCAGGGGCATCCGGAAAGGTTAATACGTCCACGAATCCTCCAACGAAGGAAGAGCATACGGATTCTGAAACTCCTAAAAAGGAAGGTGACAAGCCCGTGCAATCTCCAATAAAGGACGACCATAAGGCGCCGCAGGATCCAGAGAAGAGAGGAGACATGACTTCTCAAGGTCCAACAAATGATAATGAGCCCAAAGGTAGTCAAGGAATCGTAGAATCTGGGAGCTGTGACACGGCTAATGTTAGATGCCAAACTGGAGTATTGGCTGCTTGTCTTTGGCAACCTGGGATTGGTGAGTTGAGACTCATGACCTCTATATTTTATTATAGCTGATAAAACATAAGCTTTCTAGTATTATTAGGGGCTATGAAGAGTAGTTAATTTAATTGAAGCTAATATATGAATATTTGGTATTTGGTAATTACCTTTGCTTCTTTCAATAACAATCTGGGCAGTAAACAAGCCATAAAGTGCATATTTAGTCATAAGAAAGTTAGATTTTGAAGATGGGGGTATGGTAATAGTATATCTTAGTGAAATCTTATGGATAATAGGATCGAGGGAAAGATAGTGTAAGATACATAAAAAGAGTAAGCAAGGGGTGTAAGTTGTTGTAAAGATTTTGATGAGGATCAAAACCTGCAAGGAAGAAATTACAAGACAAATAATACCAAGAACTGTAGTTCTATATTGCAAGATGAAAAACTACCTCCTTCCTCTCTACAATTTGCTCATATACCTATCTCCTTCTTCTTTCGGTATTCCCAAAACAGGGGTTGCAAGCAAAAAGTGTAAAGTGTACTATATAACTAACTAAAGTATTAAAACTAGTGGCCACATGCTTTACTAGTGCTAACAGCAACTAAAGAGAAACAAGCTGGTAGATAAAATACTCCTCAGGTGCACCGTAGTATAGATGCACCGCATCAGATTTGACTTAGTTTTATTTATAATATAGCTCTCCACCTAAATATGAAAAAATGATTTGAGTAGGATTTGAACCATAATAGTTTAGATAAGAATGAGATGATGCTAATAAAGGTACTGATGATGAGTGGTTGTAAGGTCTGTTTATGGAGTCTTCATAAATACTTGAGTGCCATTGTTCTGTTAATGATCTTTAACTGCTTTTATTCTTTAATTCTATGTTTGTTTTAACAAATACGTTGGAGTAGGAATTTAAATTCAACTGAAACATAAGCCTGCACTATACATGAATCACAAATTACTATAGAAATGAAAGAAACAGGATTAGAAAGTGCAATGACGGAGAGGGTAATACCCAATGCATATATTAAAATATTTTTTTTCTTGTGAAAGAATAATGCAATTATCATAGTAATTGGTTGTTTTTGTGTGTATGGTGAAATTTATAAAACTGGTAGCTTGCTATCTTTTATAGACTTCTCAGAACTATTAATCAAGTGTACAAAAGAAGCATTGTGCAAGATGCAAAAAGATTTAATTTTTCAACAATATAACAAGCTTTTGGTATATCATTCCTGATTTTGCGAAAGAAATGATGTGTTAATTAAAGTTTCATTGGAAATGTTACCATTTGTTTTTACTTATATTTGTCCATTAGTTCAAGCATATCCCCAGTAACATTTTGAATTTGTAACTTTTGACTTTTAAACTGTAATTCAAATGCTAATTATCATTTAGTTGTCTTTACTTCTTGGCTTTTGCTTGTAGATGCAAGTATATTGTTTTGAAAAGCAGTTAAAGGCTAATTTATTGTTGGAATGATGCATTCGGTGATGATGTAAATGGGGAAGAAATTCAAGTCAATGTGGCAGCACATCTATGTTAGAGTATCTTCAAGTCAATGTGGCAGTCTAGGATGCACGGACACGGACACGGCGACACGGACACGACACGACACGGACACGGGACACGGCATTTTTTAAAAATATAGGACACGGGTGCGGCGTGGACACGGCATAATAATTTTAAATATAATATATATAAATTAAGGTAATATTATATTAAAAATTCTTATGTTTTTTTTTTTTTTTTAATTTAAAATGTGAAATAGCCGGACACGCGTGTCGGACACGCGTGTCCGGCTTAATTTTTTTCAAAACAGTTCTGGACACGGTCAAAACGTGTCGGACACGTGTCCCCGCTGTGTCGGGCACGTGTCCGTGTCCGACACGTGTCCAACACTGCACTGCCTCTTAAAACGGAGTGTCGGTGCATCATAGGTGGCAGTACATCTATATTAGAGTATATTGACAAATCAGATTATTTGCAAGGTTTGCTAACTCGAGCTTGACTCGTCAGCCAAATCAAGAGCTTGAACTCGAGTTAAGCTCGAGCTTGGCTCATGGGAAAAAAAAAGAACTCCCGAGTAGCTCCTGAGATCACGTGGGTCTTCATTGCCGGAGACGAAGAATGCTTGCGTTAGAGAGGAGAGTGTCTGTTGCGTGCAAAGGAAAAGTCGCGTGCAAAGGAAAAGTCTAATTTTTTTGGAAAGTAGAGAAAGTTATTTGCTTTTTATTTTTTTTAAGAGAAAAAATATAGCATGTTTAAAAAACTAATATCTGACATATTATTACAAGCCGGGATCGCGAGTTCACGAGCTGTGCCTCATCAAGCTCGAACTCAAGCTCGCGGTTTGAGAAGCTTGGCTCATAAGCTCGTTATCGAGTCAAGCTCGAGCCGGCTTGGCTCACATACACCCTTAGTTCAAGTGTATCCTCAGTAACATTTTGAATTTGCAACTTTTTGCTTGTAAATTGTAATTCAAATGCTAATTATCATCTAATTTGTTTCTGATAAGAAATACTTGAATATTTCAAGTAAATCCTAACAAGATTGATAAAACCAGTGGAAAAAAATTCAACAATTCCAATGAAACAATAAAAAATAGTAGATTTTATTGTAGGAATCAAATCAAGTGAAGAAAACAAAGCAAAGATACAATTGATCTTCAATTCGAGAGGAAGATCATTCTCTCCCAATCTCTAGATGAATCTAAAGCCAAAGACACCAAGAAGAAACTTCAAGAGAGCACAATAATCCAGCATAACCCTAACCCTAAACATCTATTCTTTTTTAATACTCGAATTCAAAACTCCTCAATCAAAAATTCCCTCCAACTCTATCTGCCCCTCAGTTTTCTTCATAGTGGACCCCACTAGGATTTACGACAATAAGGGGGCGGACAAACCGCCTCTTGTATACAAGAGCCGGTCCTCTTTGGGCCGGCTGAGCCAGTTCAGTGAGAACTGGCCTATCAATACCACATTCCCAAAGAATCGCATTGTCCTCAAGGTGAAAGCAAAGAAACTCATGCATGTCACCCTCTCATATGGCTCCCATGTGGCATCCGGGAGGCTCTTCCACTTGATCAGTACTTCTTTAGCTCCATCTTCTCTTTGATGAACCCCCGTCAACTCCAAGGGTTCTAAAATCACCTCTAAATCCTCAGTTAGTGTCACCGGTAACTCAGAGCTTGCTGCATAATCTCCAATTGCCCTACTCAGCTGAGATACATGGAACAACAGGTGTATAGTCGCCATTGGTGGTTGTTTCAGCCGATAAGCCACAGCTCCAATCCTCTCCAATACCTTATATGACCCAAAGTATCTTGGTGCAAGTTTCTCTTTCCTCCTGTTGGCGACTGACATTTACCTGTTAGGTTGGAGCTTCAAGAACACCCTTTCCCCTACCTTAAATTTGATGTCCTTCTTATGCTCATCTATTTGTTTCTTTCTATTGAGCTCTCAGTAGATGCCTCTTCAACTCTTTCAATATCCTGTCCCTCTCCTCAAACTACTCATCCACTGAAGAAATTGGAGTGTTTTGTGTCAAAGTGCACCAAGTGAGGTGGATCCCTTCCGTTCAACATCTTGAATGTGGTCATCTAAGAAGTAAAATGATAAGAGATGTTGTACCAATACTCGGCCCATGCTAGCCATTTGGCCCATGACTTGGGTGTCTCCTGTGAGACCTCGTTCCCTTACTGTTCCTCTCTGAATTGGATTTTCCTCCCAGGATCGTCCAGGACGATGTTGAGATCGTCCAGGCCGATCAGTGCATTGAAAACAGCTGATTTCTGGAGTGTTTATGGAATGATTTATGGACTGGATCGTCCAGGACGATTTTGGATCGTCCTGGGACGATCAGTGTATGGCAAAATCCCGAGAGCAAGGGGTTTTGGCAAATTAATTATCGTCCTGTATCGTCCTGCAAAATCGTCAAGTACGATTGGAAATTGGTCACATCGCCCTGGACGATGTCGCGATCGGCCAGGACGATCAGACTAAGGTTATAAGGAAATCAGCTCGTTTTGAGGAGAGAGAAATCATTTTTATAAATTCAGAAATATCTGAGGAGAGAGAAAGAGAAGAAAAGTAAAGGAAATCTTGGGTTTCGGAGGCCGCGGAGCGCTTTTCGTCTGACGCCGCTGTTGGAGAAAGTGTAGATCTCGTGGTAAGGACTCCGAATCCTATTTCTGTTTTCAGAGATATTGTGTTTTGATCGTGTTGTGATCTGTTTTGTGTTTTCGTAGTCGAATTTTGGACCTGATTTGGTATTGACACAACTTTCACCGCACAACTTTTAGAATGTTATAGATATGAATATTGTACACGATTTGAGTATTTTCTACGATAATTTTACCGGTCGGAATTGATTCTACTCGATTTTAATTGAATAGAAAAATATCAGGATGTTATTTGATATGGATTCAGTAGAAGAATAGTCTTATATTGTTGTCGTGAACATTCTGTTGTAATTTGGTGAATTATGATTTTGTAGGATTTTTGTGTAAATTTGATAGACTGCCGTTACTCTGCCCGATTTTCGTACGATTTCTGATTTGTCTGAAATTGATAGATTGCATTGCTATGTATATAAATATTGATATGATTGCTTTAATATTGATTATTGAATTGATTATTGAATTGAATATTGATTGACTATTGAATACTGGAACACAAGTGGAACCTAGTTGAACGTTGGTTGGAGATTGATTGACCTGTACAGGATGGTGGGCCGACGGGCTTTCCTTTAAACATCGATTATGGATGTATGGATGTGAGTCATAAGGAGTTCTTATAGAAATGCCGACGGGCGGCTGACGGGCAATAGAGTGACGACTCTTTTTATTGAAACCAACGTATGGATATCTACAACAGCAATATGTATTCTACAACAGCAACATAGCCAGTTGATTGTACTTGTTCAGTATTATTGTATTGAAGGCATGTTTACTGTATTGATATACGGATTTATAGATTTATTGCTTTACCGATTTTTGCTTTATTGATTGGATTGGATTGACATATTTTCTTTTACTGTACGGATTTCATTGATAGATTCAGAGCATTGATTAATCATTGAGCATAGATATTGATATGGATGGATATAAATATCGTATTGATTCATTGATGATATGGATATGAATATTATAGATTTATTGATATTGCTTATAGACTCATTGATACTATTGTTTCTGTACCGTATTACCTGCTGCATTTGATTCATTGCTAGTATAGATTGAGATTTATCGTATTGCTTTTCTGATAGATTTTATTGACTAGATAGTATTGATTTGATCGATTGATTCGATACGATTGATTTGACTGATCGACGGATTCTCCTGAGATTTGATATACTGATTGATTGAGTTTGATTTATATGTTCTTTTATCGCTGTATCGATGATTAATAGTGATTGATTTGACGGATTGATTGATTTTCAACTCTGTACGGATTTCTTCGAGATTGACGTGTATTGATTGAGTTTGGTTTATTGATTTGCCCGCTGCTGCATTGATAGACTTGATTTCATTGACTATGGATTTCCGTATTGCATAGACTCATTGACCATTGACTGATATGGATTAGATTGACTGACATGCATATTGATAGCATGGCCGTGCTTTGATTTCAGTTATAGGTATTAGGTGACCTGCTGGGCTTTGTAAAGCTCAATATATGTGATTGATACTTTTCAGGTCAGGGCTCGGGAGCAGGGGGATAGAAGTTGATCAGGATCTACAGGTTTTTAGTTCTTTTGATGATTTTGATTCTTTTGTACTCAGGACAGGATATATTTCAGTATCTGTGGTTTTAGCATAGTTCCTGAGTATTGTATATGATGTTTTGAGATATGAATCGACTTGTATATGGATGTTTTTAATATTATAGATTTTTGTTAGACTGTGTGATTGAAGGCTATAGATGACTCTGGTAAATGGCTGGGTTGATCGACATTCTTTCCAAGTTAGATCTTGGGGCGTGACATCTCCAACCCAAAGCATCTTAAGTTTCAAAGCTCCTGTTGATCACTTATGTTTGACCATTCATCTGTGAGTGGTAGGCGGTACTCCTTTTCAATACTGTCCCATGTAGTCTGAACAACTATCTCTAGAGGAACACCTTATCCCTATCGGATATTATAGCTTCCGATACTCCATGCAGTCTGGCCATCTCTCTGATGAAAGTTGATGTCACTGTCACTGCGGTGTTTGAATGTCATAGGGAATGAAATGGGCATACTTGCTCAATTAATCTACCACCGCCAGGATCACTATGAACCCTTCTGATTGGGATAGCCCATCTATGAAATCCATGGATATCTCCTCCCATACACGGCCCATAAAAGTTAACGACTGTAGTAATCTTCATGGAGATATGGCCATGTACTTGTTCCTCTGATAGATCTCACACCTGATGACTATCTCCTCGACATCTGTATGCATTCCCTTTCAGTACAGCTCTGAATTTAGTCTCATGTAAGTCTTTTGCACTCCTGAGTGACCCCCAACAGTAGTCCTATGAAACTCTTAGAGCAAGTGTAGAATGTGGACTGATTTCCTAGGCATCACAAACCTTCCTTGGTACAGAAGTCTCTCCCCTCCAAGGAATACCCGAGATGGCTACTCCCTACCCTCAGTAAATCAACCCTAATCTTTCCCGACTCCTCATCCCCAGCACTCTCCTCCTTGATGGCCTCCTAATCTAACATCAATGGGATCAACACTATTGTTTCTTGCAACTCTCTCATACATCTGGACAAGACATGTACCGCCTTGATCTCCACTTCTGGCCTATATTTGATTTCAAAATCACATCCCAGCAACTTGGACAACCACCTTTGTTGCTCATCTATCACCATCCACTGCTCCAACAAGTACTTCAAGCTCCGCGGGTTCGTTTTGACAATGAAATGCCTACCTAATAGGTAGGGTTTCCACTTCTGGATGGCTAATACAATGGCTATCAACTATCGCTTATAAACTGATTTCAGTCTGGCCCTAACTGTCAACATCTGGCTGAATTAGGCAATGGGTTGATGATTCTGCATGAGTTATGCACCCAATTCATATCCTGAAGCATCTGTCTCTACTATAAACCCTTGAGTGAAGTCCGGTAGTGCTAAGATTGGTACAGTCATCATAACCTTCTTCAAGCTCTCAAAAGCTACTGTTGCTGTCTCCCCCTATAGGAAACCATTCTTCTTCAACTATTCTGTTAGTGTCCATGCTATGGTGCAATATCCCTTCACGAACCTCTTATAGTATCCTGTCAGTCATAGGAATCCCCTCAGCTCCTTTAGGTTCTTAGGTATTGGCCATCTCAACATAGCCTCAATCTTTGATTGGTCTGCGACCACCCCCTCTTTAGACATAATATGAACCAAATATTCCACACTAGTTTCAGGTTGGTCCTCAGCTGATGCTCCTGCAACACCTCTAGCACCCTCCTCAAGTGCCCAATGCTCCTCCTTTGTCCTGATGTAAACTAGGATATCGTCAAAAAACACCAAAACAGATTGCCTGAGATGGGGTCTGAAGACCTTGTTCATCAGTGATTAAAACGTGGCTGGAGCATTAGTGAGGCCAAAAGGGATCACTAGGAACTTGTAATGCCCCTCATGAGTTCTGTAAGCAGTCTTGGGCACATCTTCCTTCTTCATTTTGATCTGGTGAATCCTGATTTCAGATCTATTTTGGTGAAGATCACTGCCCCACTCAACTTATCTAACTGCTCATCTATCACTGGTATAGAAAATGTTTCTGGCACAGTCTTCTTATTTATTGCCCTATGGTCCACACAAAACCTCCAGCTACCATCTTTTTCTTAACCAGTAAAATTGGGCTAGAAAAAGGACTAACACTAAGCCTGATAATTCCTGCCTCCAGCATTTCTTTAATCAATTTCTCAATCTCATCCTTCTGAAATTGAGGATAGCGGTAGGGCCTTACATTAATGGGTGATACACCTCTCAAGGTGATAACATGCTCTTGCTCCCTGGGTGGTGGCAATCACTGAGGTGGCTGAAAAATTTCATCGAATTGTTGAATCAACGGCTGTACTGAGAGAGATATATCCCCTCCCTCCTCCAAACTAACCCCCTCCAGTCTGTGCAGCTCCACCAGAAAGCCATCTCCCATCTCATGTATACTTCTCACCATGTTTTTGGGAGATACCATGGCTTTGGATAGCGTTGCATCCCCTCTGATCACTACCTTTCTTCCATCCACTATTAACTCCATCATGAGTGCTCCTCAATTAACCTTGGTCTCTCCTAAGGTCTGCAGTCACTTCATCCCTAGGATGATATCAGTATTTCCTTACTCCAGTGGGAGAAAATCCTCCCTCACCTGAATCCCCTAAATGGTCAACACCACTCTACAAAACTCCTGGCCTTTATCCACCTTCCATGTACTCATTATCAACCCATAATAACCTGTTTACCAATTTCACTCCGTGTTGGTCGATGACCTGAGTGGAGACGAAATTGTGGGTAACCCCATTGTCAATCAATATCACCACCTCCCTGTCGTCTATCTCTCCCTTAACCTTTATGGTATGATTCGTAGTGAATCCTACCCCCGAGTTTAGGGAAACCCTGCCAGATCTAGATGCATATTCTACTCCATCTCTCCCTCTACCTCTCTCTAACCTCCCTCAATTTTCTCGTCATCACAGATGGTGAGATCCTAAAGAGTTCGGTCCCAATACCTACGCCTTGGAGTATACTTCTCATCACACCGGAAGCATAATCCCTTCACTCTCTTCTCCTGCATCTCCCTCTCCATCAACCTCTTGAACTTTCCTCCATTCCCTCGTACAAATGGCTTCTCTCGGGTAGTCTCCCGAAAACCACCTGCTGTAGGACCCTTGGGTGCTAGAAGAGTGGTAGTCATCCTGTAAGAGCCACCTGAACTGCTCTCCTCTTGGTAGTCATCACACCGGAAGCATAATCTATATCCCTTCACCCTCTTCTCCTGCATCTCCCTCTCCATCAATCTCTTGAAATTTCCTCCATTCCCTCGTACTAATGGCTTCTCCCGGGTAGTCTCCCGAAAACCACATGTTGTAGGACCCTTGGGTGCTAGAAGGGTGGTAGTCATCCTGGAAGAGCCACCTGAACCGCTCCTCTTGGCTCTCCTCTTTAGATACCTCTGATCTTCTACCAATTGTCCCAACTCCATGACCTCTCCCAAGTCACAAGGTCTCTCACCGTAGCTCTAATCTCGTATTTTTGCCCCTTCATGAAGTTGTCCTCCAACATCGTCTTTGATAGTCGCTCCACCTGACTAGCTAGATGCTCAAGCCTCTCATAGTAGTCTGCTTCTGATTCGTCTTGTATTTATGTGAAAAACTGCTCATAGAAGTCTCCTCCCTTGCCGGTTTGAAAACGTTCTTGTAAGCACTCCTTGAACTCTCTCTAGTCCTATATGAGCCTCCTCTGGTCCCTCCACTAATACCACGATAGTGCCTTCCCCTCCAAACATAGACCTGTTGCTGTCAATTTCTCCTCCGTCAGACCATTGACAGCGAAATACCTCTCCACTGTTTAGATCCACCTATGTGTATCATACCCTTCAAAAAATGGGCATCTTTAGCTTCATGACCTTCTGATATCTCCTGTTTCCCCTTATTCTTCCATAGTTTTTCCTTTCCCAAGTGCTTGGCCCTCCCCAAGTCTCCCGATCTACCTTCCTATGTTCATACATAAACCTGTCTTCGCTTTTTCCCCTCTTTTCTTCAAAATCAGCACTCTTTCTTCCATATTCCCTTTCTTTTCTTCCCCAACCAGCACTCTTTGATTCACATTCCTCATACCCATGCATCCCGCCATACCTTCCACCTCTTTCCTCCATGATTTCTACCTCATCATCCCTTTGCCTCCGATGCCGTCGTTTGAATTTGATTTTTCCATAACTTCTTCACCATCACATGAAGATCGAAAATTTTGTCTTCTATGGATGAAACCTTGTCTTCTACGGAGGAGATTCGATCTTTCACCGTGGCTTTTATTTGCTCATCTCCCTTTCAAAGCGTTCCTCCAAAGCATCTACGTTTTTGGCCACCATAAAAAAATTCTGGATATTGACTCAAAATTCAGCAAGAAACCATCCACTGAACACAAAAACAGCCGCTGAAATTTCAGAAAATCAGCCCACAATGGTCCTAAAATCTGCTCTGATACCAATTTGATAGAAAATACTTGAATATTTCAAGTAAACCCTAACAAGATTGATAAAATCAGCGGAAAAAACTCAACAATTCCAATGAAACAATAAAAAACAGTAGATTTTATTGTAGGAATCAAATTAACTGAAGAAAAGAAAGCAAAGATACTATTGATCATCAATTCGATAGGAGGATCGTTCTCTCCCATTCTCTAGATGAATCTAGAGCCCAAGACACCAAGAAGAAACTCCAAGAGAACACAATAATCAAGCATAACCCTAACCCTAAACATCTATTCTTTTTTAATACTTGAATTTAGAACTCATTCAAAAATTCCCTCCAACTCTAGCACTTGATATCTGGAGTAAGCTCTTAGACTTCATCATGGAAGTCATGATCATTGGGTTTGTTTACAGGTTGCTTCTTCTCCCCCTCCCACCTCGCCTCCGATCCAAAACGCTGGGCCGACGGACCGGGTTCATACCTCGCCGCCTCAACCTAGCCAATCGTTGCCAAATTCTAGCAATTCTGATTCCTCTAGCTCTGACAGTTCACCTTTGATGAATAGTTCCATCAAATCAGTGCCTCCTCCCGGACCAGAGAACTTGAACCCAGGGGCATCCGGAAAGGTTAATACGTCCACGAATCCTCCTACGAAGGAAGAGCATAAGGATTCTGAAACTGCTAAAAAGGAAGGTGACAAGCCCGTGCAATCTCCAATAAAGGACGACCATAAGGCGCCGCAGGATCCAGAGAAGAGAGGAGACATGACTTCTCAAGGTCCAACAAAGGATAATGTGCCCAAAGGGAGTCAAGGAATCGTAGAATCTGGGAGTTCGGGTGATGTAAGTGAAAAAGGGAGCTGTGACACGGCTAATGTTAGATGCCAAACTGGAGTGTTGGCTGCTTGTCTTTGGCAACCTGGGATTGGTGAGCCCATGAACTCTATATTTTATTGTAGCTGATAAAACATAAGCTTTCTAGTATTTTTACGAGTTGAGATCTATTTTCTTGGATCAGGGGCTATGAAAAGTAGTTAGTTTAATTGAAGCTAATATATGGATATTTGGTATTTGGTAATTACTTTTTCTTCTTTCAATAACAACCTGGGTAGTAAACAAGCCATAAAGTGCAATTTTAGTCATAAGAAAGTTAGATTTTCAAGATGGAGGGCAATAGTATATCTTAGTTAAATATGGATACTAGGATCGAGGGAAAGATAATGCAAGATACAAGGAAAGAAAAAGACCAAGCAAGGGGTGTAAGTTGTTGTAAAGATTTGACTTAGTTTTAGTTATAATATAGCTCTCCTCCTAAATATGAAAAAATGATTTGAAGTAGGATTTGAACCATAATAGTTTAGATAAGACTGAGATGATGCTAATAAAGGTACTGATGATGAGTGGTTGTAGTGTCTGTTTAGGGAGTCTTCATAAATACTTGAGTGCTTTTGTTCTGTTAATGTTTTAACTGCTTTTATTCCTTAATTCTATGTTTGTTTTAACAACTACGTTGGAGTAGGAATTTAAATTCAACTGAAATATAAGCCTGCACTTTACATGAATCACAAATTACTATAGAAATGAAAGAAACAGGATTAGAAAGTGCAATGACGGAGAGGGTAATAACCCAATGTATATATTAAAATATTTTTTCCTTGTGAAAGAATAATGCAATTTGCATAGTAATTGTATGTTTTTGTGTGTATGGTGAAATTTGTAAAACTGGTAGCTTGCTATCTTTTATAGACTTTCTTAGAACTATTAATCAAGTGTACAAAAGCAGCATTGTGCAAGATGCAAAAAGATTCATTTTTTCAATAATATAACAAGCTTTTGGTATATCATTCCTGATTTTGCGAAAGAAATGATATGTGTTAATTAAAGTTTCATTGGAAATGTTACCATTTGTTTTTAATTATATTTGTCCATTAGTTCAAGCATATCCCCAGTAACATTTTGAATTTGCAACTTTTGACTTGTAAACTGTAATTCAAATGCTAATTATCATTTAGTTGTCTTTACTTCTTGGCTCTTGCTTGTAGATGCAAGTATATTGTTTTGAAAAGCAGTTAAAGGCTAATTTATTGTTGGAATGATGCATCCGGTGATGATGTAAATGGGTTAGAAATTCAAGTTAATGTGGCAGCACATCTATGTTAGAGTATCTTCAAGTCAATGTGGTAGCACATCTATATTAGATTATATTGACAAATCAGATTATTTGCAAGGTTTGCTAACTCGAGCTTGACTCGTCAGCTAAATCATGAGCTTGAACTCGAGTTGAGCTCGAGCTTGGCTCGTGGGGAAAAAAAGAACTCCCGAGTAGCTCCTGAGGTCATGTGGGTCTTCACTGCCGGAGACGAAGAACACTTGCGCCAGAGAGGAGAGTGTCTATTGCGTGCAAATGGAAAGTCTTTTTTTGGAAAATAGAGAAAGTTATTTGCTCTTTACTTTTTTTGGGTAACCGGTGACACCGGAGTGTATTTTGTTTTTGATTAGTTGAGCTGTCATTGTTGCTCAATTAACTCATTGTATTGCCGCAACAGGAAACATTTTCCCCTGTAACGAGACAGAGGCTATATAAGCCGTAATAAAACTAAAGGCGGGATGGAGAATTTTGAATTGAACCATTTTTGACTCTTTTATTTGAGTTTTTCTGTATCCTGTATTGTTTGTAGGTGGTGACGAGAACTCCGACGAGAAGACGATCGTCTTCCGGTGGAGATCTTCCGAGAAGGTGATTTAATCCACCTTCTGCTATGTTTTGAGAACACCAGGTTTTACCTCTCGGCCGGCGTCAAATTGGTATCAGAGCCGACGAAGATGCCGCCTCGAAGGAACCCACAGAGATTGACGAGAGACGTGATCGTTGAAGATTTGCAGAGAGAAATTCAACAGCTCCAGCAAAGGTTAGCAAGGTTCGAGCAGAGAGAACCTGATTAAGAAGTTCAAGAAGAGGAAGAAGAGGTGAATCCATTTCATCAAGATTCTCACAGTGAAGAGGAGGAAAGAAGAACTGTGCCTAGTCGTGTGAGGCATCACAGAGATGATGCCAGGGTAAAGATAGATCTGCCTGACTTTGACGGTCGGCTAGATCTCGATGAATTCGTTAACTGGCTGTACACAGTAGAACGAATCATTGATTTTAAAGAAATACCGCAAGATCGGGTTGTCAAGATCGTCGCCATTAAGTTGAAGAAAAGTGCTTCCCTATGGTGGGAAAATTTAAAACGCAGTCGAAACCGTGAGGGATGCAGCAAGATCACGACCTGGATTAAAATGAAGAAGGAGCTTCAATGCAAATATTTACCAGAGATATATCGCCAAGAATTGTTCTTGAAACTCCATCGATTGCAGCAGAATCAGCTCTCGGTTGAAGAATATATTGCTGAGTTCGAACAGTTATCTCTCCAATGTGATTTGTCTAAACCTGAGGAGAACACCATTGCGTGATTCTTGGAGGGATTGCAGGTCTCCATTGCTAATGTGGTACAATCACAACCATATTGGATGTTGCAGGATGTATTTAATCTATCCATCAAAGTAGAAAAACAACAACGCCCTAATAGATGGAATCGCGGGAAAACCGTTGTTCTTGAAGATGGAGGGATAAGAATCATTCCAAGAAAACAGAGGGAAAAATTGTAGGAATGGCACCTGGAAGCAAAGAATCTAATAGATCATTCGGGGTAGCACAGAAGTTACCTGGGACTAATGGAGTGGCTCCAAGAAAATGCTTCAAGTGCCAAGGTTATGGTCATATTGCTTCGGGTTGTCCAAATCGTAGAATCATTACGCTTATGGAAGAAGTTGAGTCCGATCAAGATATGGTGTGTGAAGCTGAAGCACCGAACCCTTCCCAAGCGCTGGACACTGAGACGACAATCATAACAGCAGACGAAGGAAGTTTACTTGTTCTCCGCAGATTGCTCAGCTCCCAGAAGGAAGAAACATGCCAACGCCATAGTATCTTTCAAACCAGATGCACTGTTGGAGGGAAAATCTGTCAAATGATCATTCACAGTGGGAGTTGTGAGAACGTGGTATTGACCACCATGGTTGAAAAGTTGGCATTGCCCACCGAGAATCATCCCAAGCCATATTCGCTTTCTTGGATTCAGAAGGAGAATGAAGTTCGGGTAACCAAGCGATGTCTTGTAAGTTTTTCCATTAGAAACTTTGAGGAACAAGTATGATGTGATGTAGTGCCTATGGATGCTTGTCATCTATTACTCGGCCGTCCCTGGCAGTTTGACAGGAAGACCATTCACGATGGAGAAACCAATATGTACTCCTTTAAGCATCAAAACAAAAAGATTGTATTGGTTCCACTTCAAGGCACTCAGTCCACGGAACACAGACCACAATTGCTGACAAGATCATTGTTTTTGAAGGCTCTCAGAGAGGCGAAAGCAGGGCTTTTGCTAGTAGTAATGTGTGCTAATGAAATTATGGCTGATGGCTCCACCGTGGTGCAAGATATTCTGGACAGATATCCCGATATTCTTACTGATGTTCTTCCCACCAGGTTGCCACCTGAACGACAAATTCAACATTCTATTGAATTTGTGCCGGGAGCTGTCATTCCCAATCGTCCTGTTTATAGGCTCCGACCGGATGAACAAGCTGAACTCAAACGACAAGTTCATGAGTTGTTGGACAAAGGATTCGTGCAGCATAGCGCTAACCCTTGTGCCGTCTCGGCATTACTAGTCCCAAAAAAGGATGGGTCTTACCGAATGTGTATAGACAGCAAGGCTATCAACAAAATTACTGTAAAATACCGATTTCCCATTCCTAGAATCGACGACATGTTTGATCAACTCCAAGGGGCTGCAATCTTCTCAAAGATCGATTTGCACAGTGGTTATCATCAAATAAGGATGAAGATGGGGGATGAATGGAAAACTGCCTTTAAGACACATGAAGGCTTATATGAGTGGTTAGTTATGCCATTCGGCTTGACCAACGCACCTAGCACGTTTATGCGTCTAATGAACTATATTTTACAGTCTTTTCTCTCTAAATTTGTGCTAACTTACTTTGATGATGTTCTTGTTTACAGCCCCAACCTTCAGGAACACCGTCTGCATCTTCAATGTGTCCTGGAAGTCTTCCGAGAACAGCAACTCTTCGTGAATAAGGAGAAGTGTCAGTTTGCTGTTCCAGAAATCTCTTTTCTGGGATATAAGATATCAGCTAAAGGATTACAGGTGGACTTAGATAAAATTGAGGCAATCCACAGTTGGCCAATTCTCAGTCCTTTACCGATGTTAGGAAGTTCCACGGGCTAGCCTCTTTCTACCAAAGATTCATTAAGAACTTCAGCTCCATTGTTGCGCGGATGATAGAACTCTTGAAAGCTGAACGGTTTGAATGGAATAATGATGCTCAGGTAAGTTTTGACGCTTTGAAGATACATTTGTCATCAACTCCTACACTGGCATTACCTGATTTCAATCAAGCATTTGAAGTGGAATGTGATGCCTCCAATCTGGGCATTGGGGCAGTGCTTACGCAAGGAGGTTATCCTGTGGCGTATTTCAGTGAGAAGCTAAGTGATCCTCGACGGAAGTATTCAACATATGACAAAGAATTTTATGCTATTGTGAGGGCTCTAGAACATTGGAATCATTACTTGCTTGCCAACGAATTCGTGCTTTATTCTGATCATGAAGCTCTTCGGTTTTTGAATCATCAAAAGAAATTAAAAGCAAGACACGCTCAGTGGTCAGAGTTTCTATCTGCATTTCATTATGTGCTTAAACATAAAGCTGGACATAATAATCAGGTTGCCGACGCCCTCAACAGACGCCACCTCCTGTTACAGACCTTACAAACTCAGGTTGTGGGGTTTGAAACAATCAAGGAGTTATATGCCAGTGATACAGACTTCAAAGATATTTGGCAACAATGTCAGAATATGCCGTTCAAACTCTTCCACCTGAAAGATGGCTATCTTTTCTATAAACAACGAATCTGTATACCCAATTGTTCCCTTAGACTAGCTCTCATAGCTGAAAGTCATGATGGGGGATTATTTGGACATTTTGGAAGGGATAAAACTCTCAGTTTATTATCTCAGAATTTCTTTTGGCCGTCACTTAAGAAACACGTCGGAAGGTATGTACAAAGCTGCTCTATCTATTAGAGAGCCAAGACGACAAATTCCAATGCTGGACTTTATACACCATTGCCGGTACCTGTATTGATATTAGTCTAGATTTTGTGGTTGGTTTGCCTCGCACTCAGAGAAACAAGGATTCGATCATGGTGGTAGTAGATCGTTTTTCGAAAATGGTTCATTTCATGCTATGTACAAAAATGTTGGATGCTACACATACAGCAGATTTATTCTTCCGTGAGATTGTCCGCCTCCACGGCATTCCAAAGACGATTACCTCTGATCGAGATGTAAAGTTCTTGAGCCACTTCTGGAGAACTCTGTGGGGAAAATTAGGCACCCGTCTCCAGTTCAGTTCAGCAGCACACCCTCAGACGAACGGTCAAACCGAAACTATTAATCACAGTTTGGGTAATTTGTTACGCTGTTTCGTAGGGAAAAATATACGACAATGGGACCTTACGTTAGCTCAGGTGGAGTTTGCCTTCAACAGGTCTGTTAATCAAGCAACCAAACGAAGTCCTTTTGAAGTTGCATATGGGTACAATCCAATCACTCCTCTTGATCTTGTTCCGATTGTACCTCCCACTGTTTTGAGTGTTGATGGGGAACAACGCAGTAGGGAAATACAACAGTTACATAAACAGGTCCAAGAAGCCATCGCAAAGCGTAACACCAAATGCCAGAAACAAGCTAATAAGTCTCGACAGAAGGTCGAATTCAAGGAAGGAGTCTTGTCTGGATTCAACTACGAAAGGAGCGTTTTCCTCGTGGAGCTTTTGCTAAGCTAAAACCGAAGGCTGATGGGCCTTTTCGCATTATCAAAAAGCTTAATGACAATGCATACCAAATTGATCTTCCTGGAGACTACAACTTATCGGCTACGTTCAATGTTGCTGACCTGACGCCTCATTATGACGTCGACGTCCCTCTCGCCCTGGGAGAATGACACCAGAGTGTATTTTGTTTTTGATTAGATGAGCTGTCATTGTTGCTCAAATAACTCATTGTATTGCCGCAACAGGAAACATTTTCCCCTGTAACGAGACAGTGGCTATATAAGCCGTAATAAAACTAAAAGCGGGACGGAGAATTTTGAATTGAACCATTTATATATATATATATATATAACTAGCAGCTTTTGTTAAGAGAAAAAATATAGCATGTTTAAAAAACTAATATCTGCCATATTATTACACGCCGGGCTCGCGAGCTCACGAGTTGAGCCTCATCAAGCTCGTGGCTTGATAAGCTTGGCTCATGAGCTCGTTATTGAGTTAAGCTCGAGCCGGCTTGACTCACATACACCTCTAGTTCAAGTGTATACTCAGTAACATTTTGAATTTGCAACTTTTTGCTTGTAAATTGTAATTCAAATGCTAATTATCATTTAGTTTTCTTTACTTCTGATAGGAAATACTTGGATATTTCAAGTAAATCATAACAAGATTGATAAAATCAACGGAAAAAAACTCAACAATTCCAATGATACAATAAAAAATAGTATTTTTTTATTGTAGGAATCAAATCAACTGAAGGAAACAAAGCAAATATACAATTTATCCTCAATTCGAGAGGAGGATCATTCTCTCCCAATCTCTAGATGAATCTAGAGCCTAAGACACCAAGAAGAAACTTCAAGAGAACACAATAATCAAGCATATCCCTAACCCTAAACACCTCTTCTTTTTTAATACTTGAATTCAAAACTCCTCATTCAAAAATTCCCTCCAACTCTAGCCACCCCCTCCTTCTTACTTAATTTTCTTCAGAGTGGACCCCACTAGGATTTGCGGCAATAAGGGGGCGGACAATCCGCCTCTTGTATACAAGAGCCGACCCTCTTTGGGCCGGCTGAGCAGTTCAGTGAGAACGGGCCTATCAATATCGTCTTCCCAAAGAATCACCTTGTCCTCAAGGTGAAAGCAAAAAAACTGATGCTTCTCCCTCTCATATGGCTCCCATGTGGCATTGTGGTCCGGAAGGCTCTTCCACTTGATCATCAATTCTTTAGCTCCATCTTCTCTCTAATGAACCCCCATCAACTCCAAAGGATTCTAAAATCACCTCTAAATCCTCCATTAGTGTCACTGGTAACTCAGAGCTTGCTGCATAATCTCTAATTGCCCTCCTCAGCTGAGATACATGGAACACCGGGTGTATAGCGCCATTGGTGATAGTTTCAATCGATAAGCCACAGCTCCAATCCTATCCAATACCTCATGTGGCCCAAAGTATCTTGGGGCAAGTTTATCATTCCTCCTATTGGCGACTGATCTTTGCCTGTAAGTTTGGAGCTTCAAGAACATTCTTTCCCCTTCCTTAAATTTGATGTCCTTCCTATGTACATCTGCCTGTTTCTTCATAATCTGTTGAGCTCTCATTAGATGCCTCTTCAGCTCTTTCAATATCATTCCCCTCTCCTCCAAATACTCATCCATTGAAGAAACTGGAGTGCTATTGTGCCCAAAGTGCATCAAGTGAGGTGGATCCCTTTCGTTCAACACATTGAACGGGGTCATCTTAGAAGCAAAATGATAAGAGATGTTATATCAATACTCGACCTATGCTAGTCATTTGGCCCATGACTTGGGTGTCTTCAACACAAAGCATCTTAAGTTTCAAAGCTTATGTTGACCACTTTTGTTTGACCATCTATCTGTGGGTGGTAGGCGGTGCTCCTTTTCAATGCTGTCTCATGCAGTCTGAACAACTATTTCTAGAAAAGGCTGAGGAGCACTATATCCCTATTAGATATTATAGCCTTTGGTATTCTATGCAGTCTGACCACCTCTCTGATAAAAGTTGATGCCACTGTCACTGCGGTGTATGAATGTCATAGGGGAATGAAATGAGCATAGTTGCTCAATTAATCTACCACCATCAGGATCACTGTGAACCCTTCTAATCGGGATAGTCCATCTATTAAATCCATGGATACCTCATTCCATACCCGACCAAGTAAAGTTAACGGCTGTAGTAATCCTCATGGAGACATGGCCATGCACTTGTTCCTCTAAAAGATCTCACACCTGATGACTATCTCCTTGACATCTGTACGCATCCCCTTCCAGTACAGCTCTGAAGTTTGTCTCCTGTAAGTCTTTTGCACTCCTGAGTGACCCCCAACAGCAGTCCCATAAAACTCCTAGAGCAAGTGTGGAATGTGAACTGATGTACTAGGAATCACAAACCTTCCATGGTACAGAAGTCTCTCCCCATCCAAGGAATACCTCGATGGCTACTCTCTACCCTCAGTAAATCAGCCGTAATATTTCTTAACTCCTCTATCCTGGGCACTCTCCTCCTTGATGACCTCCCAATCTAACATCAATGGGATCAACACTATTGTTGCCTGCAACTCTCTCATACATTTGGACAAGGCATCTGCCGCCTTGATCTCCACTCCTAGCTTGTATTGAATTTCAAAATCAAATCCTAGCAACTTGTACAATCACCTTTGATGCTCTTCTATCACCATCCACTGCTCCAACAAATACTTCAAGCTCTAGTGGTCCATTTTGACAATGAAATGCCTACCTAATAGGTAGGGTTGCTACTTCTGGATGGCTAATACAATGGCTATCAACTCTAGCTCATAAATTGATTTCAGCCTGGCCCTAGTTGTTTGCATCTGGCTGAATTAGGCAATGGGCCGATGATTTTGCATAAGTACTGCCCCCAATTCATATCCTGAAGCATTGTCTCTACTATGAACACTTGAGTGAAGTCCGATAGTACTAAGATTAGTATAGTCATCATAGCCTTCTTCAAGCTCTCAAAAGCTACTATGTCTGTCTCCCCCATAGGAAACCATCATTCTTCAACTGTTCTGTTAGTGGCCATGCTATGGTGCAGTATCCCTTCACGAACCTCCTATAGTATCCTGTCAGTCCTAGGAATCCCCTAAGCTCCTTCATGTTCTTATGTACTGGCCATCTCAACATAGCCTCAATCTTTGATTGGTCTGCGACCACCCCTCTTTAAACACAATATGACCCAAATATTTCACACTGGTTTCAGGTTGGCCCTCACCTGATGCTTCTGCAACACCTCTAGCACCCTCCTCATGTGCCCAGTGCTCCTCTGTCCTACTGTAAACTAGTATATCCTCAAAAAAATTGCCTGAGATGAGGTCTGAAGACCTTGTTCATGAGTGACTGAAACTTAGCTGGAGCATTAGTGAGGTCAAAAGGCATCACTAGAAACTCTTAATGCCCCTCATAAGTTTTGAAAGCAGTCTTGGGAACATCTTCCTTCTTCATTCTGATATGGTGATATCCTGATTTCAGATCTATTTTGGTGAAGATTACTGCCCAACTCAACTCATCTAACTGCTCATCTATCATTGGTATAAGAAATTTTTTTGGCACAGTCTCCTTATTTACTGCCCTGTGGTCCACACAAAACCTCCAGCTACCATCTTTTTTTTTTTAACCAGTAAAATTGGGCTAGAAAAAGGACTAACATTGGGCCTGATAATTCTTGTCTACAACATTTCCTTAATCAACTTCTCAATCTCATCTTTCTGAAATTGAGGATAGCCTTACGCTGATGGGTGATACACCTTCCCTCAAGATGATAGCATGCTCTTGCTCCCTGGGTGGTGGCAATCCCTGAGGTGGCTGAAAAATCTCATGAAATTGTTGAATCTACAGTTATACTTAGAGAGGTATATCCCCTCCCTCCTCCAAACTAACCCCCTCCAGTCTGTACAGCTCCACTAGAAAGCCCTCTCCCATCTCTTGTATACTTCTCACCATGTTTTTGGGAGATATCATGGTTTTGGATAGCACTTCATTCCCTCTGATCACTAACTTTCTTCCATCCACCATCAACTCCATCATGAGTGCTCCCCAATTGACCTTGGTGCCTCCTAAGGTCTGCAACCACTTCATCCCTAGGATGACATCAGTACTTCCTAACTCCAATGGGAGAAAATCTTCCCTCACTTAAATCCTCTGAATAGTCATTTGAATTAACCTAATTCAACCCAATTCGAGCTAACTCGGGTTCGCCTCGACTCGACCCAAAATTAATTCTATAAAATCAGATAAAATAAATCAAACTCAAAGTAATGTCGATTCGAATCGAATCAAACCTGACGAGACCCTATCAACTCGATCAAACATAGTCGAGGGCAAATCAGGACAAAAACGAGGTCAACACTCTACAAATCCCCTGGCATATCTCCATCTTCCTTGTACCCATTATCACCCCATAATAACCTGTGTCTACCAATTTCACTCCGAGTTGGTCGACGACCTGAGTGGAAATGAAATTGTGGATAGCCCCACTGTCAATCAGTACCATCACCTCCATGTCCTCTATCTCCCCCTTCACCTTCATGGTATGATTCGTAGTGAATCCTACCACCGAGTTCAGGGAAACCTCTGCCATATCCAAATGCATCTTCTCCTCCATCTCTCCCTCTGCCTCTCCCTCACCTCCCTCATCAGTTTCCTCGTCATCACAGATAGTGGGAATTTGAAGAGTTCGGTCCCAACACATATGCCCTGGAGTATACTTCTCATCACACCGGAAGCATAATCACTTCTCCCTCTTCTCCCGCATCTCCCTCTCCGTCAGCCTCTTGAAATTTCCTCCACTCCCTCCTACTAATGATTTCTCTCGGGTAGTCTCCCGAAAACCACCTGTTGCAGGACCCTTGGGTGCTAAAAGAGTGGTAGTCATCTTGTAAGAGCCACCTGAACTGCTGCTCTTGGCTCTCCTCTCTAAATACCTCTGATCTTCTACCAACTGTCCCAACTCCATGACCTCTCCCAAGTCACGAGGCCTCATGACCCTCACCGTAGCTCTAATCTCGGATTTCCTCCCCTTCATGAAATTGTCCTCCAACACCGTCTCTGATAGTCGCTCCACCTTACTGGCCAGATGCTCAAGCCTCTCACGATAGTCTGCTACTGATCCGTCTTGTATTTATACGAAGAATTGCTCATAGAAGTCTCCTCCCATGCCGGTTCGAAAACATTCTTGTAAGCACTCCTTGAACTCTCTCCAGTCCCATATGAGCCTCCTCTGGTCCCTCCAGTAATACCACGATAGTGCCTTCCCCTCCAAACATGGGTCTGCTGTTGTCAATTTCTCCTCCTCCGTCAGACCATTGACAGCAAAATACCTCTCCACTTTGTAGATCCACCTATGTGCATCATCCCCTTCAAAAAATAGGCATCTTCAGCTTCCTCATCTTCTTATATCCCCCGTTTCTCCTTATTCTTCTATAGTTTTCCCTTTCCCAAGTGCTTGACCCTCCCCAAGTCTCCCGATCTTCCCTCCTACGTTCATACATAAACCCTTCTTCGATTTCTCCCCTCTTTTCTTTAAAATCAGCACAATTTCTTCCATATTCCCTTAATTTTCTTCCCCAAACAGCACTCCTTGGATCCTTTCCCCTCATACCCATGCATCCCTCCATACCTTCCACCTCTTTCCTCCATGATTTTCACCTCATCATCCCTCCTATGAAAATCAGAATTTGTAGTTCTTCCCATGGGTCCCTTTGCCTCCGATGCCGCCATTTGAATTTGATTTTCCAATGACTTCTTCACCATCACATGAATATCGGAAATTGTCTTCCACGAACAAAACCTTGTCTTCTACAAAGGAGATTCTATCTTTCACTGTGGCTTTATTTGACTCATCTCCCCTTTAAAGCATTCCTCCAAAGCATCTATCTTCTTGGGCGCTATAAAAAATATATATATATTGATTCAAAATTCAGCAAGAAACTGTCCTCTGAACACAAAAACCGCCGCTGAAATTTCAGAAAACCAGCCCACGATGGTCCCAAAATCTGCTCTGGGACCAATTTGATAGACAATACTTTAATATTTCAAGTAAACCCTAACAAGATTGATAAAATCAGTGGGAAAAAAAAACTCAACAATTTCAACGAAACAATAAAAAAACAGTAGATTTTATTGTAGGAATCAAATCAACTGAAGAAAAAAAAGCAAAAATATTATTGATCCTCAATTCGAGAGGAGGATCGTTCTCTCCCAATCTTTAGTTGAATCTAGAACCCAAGACACCAAGAAAAAACTCCAAGAGAACACAATATCAAGCATAACCCTAACCCTAAACATCTCTTCTTTTTTAATACTTGAATTCAAAACTCCTTATTCAAAAATTCCCTCCAGGCTCCTACTCTAGCCGCCCCCCTCTTCTTCCTTAATTAGTTTCTTAGCGGACTCCACTAGGATTTGCGGTAATAAGGGGGCGGACAAACCACCTCCTGTATACAAGAGCCGACCCTCTTTGGGCCGGTTGAGTGAGAACCGGTCTATCAACTTCTTGGCTCTTGCTTGTAGATACAAATATATTGTTTTGAAAAGTTGTTAAAAGCTAATTTTTTATTGGAATGATGCATTCAGTAATGATGCAAATTGGGAAGAAATTCAAGTCAATGTGGCAGCACATCTATGTTAGAGTAACTTCAAGTCAATGTGGTGGTAGTACATCTATATTAGAGTATATTGACAAATCAGATTATTTGCAAGGTTTGCTAAGCACCTGGCATATTTAACATTCAGGATATAAATGCCATTGTCCGTTTTAAAAAAGCCGAACAAGCCAACTTCTTGATGGTGTAAGGCCTACCTCGGCATTGCTCTTCTGCTGTTTTGCTTTTGCACAGCCTAAGAAATCATATATTTCTTTTTTGTGCGGAAAATGTGCTGGGATAGTGTTATAGAATTTGCTCTTTCTATGAATTCATAACAATGGGAATAAATTTAAAAGCGACATGCCCATCTTTATAGGAGTAGTGGTGACTATATTTCATTTCAAATAACATTGTGACCATATCTTTTTCAATCAAAGGTTATAAATAGTAATGTTTTTCTTCACATGCTATTGGAATTGGAATCAACTTGTACCTTGCAATTTCAAAATTATTTGTGTTTCTACAAAATTAAGAGTGTCAAGTAAGAACATAGAAAAAATAATTTATTTCTTAAAAAGTAGGGTAGAAAGAGAAAATATATGGTTGAGACCAGAAAAGCTAAATAATTGCACAAGTCGAGGTGGCAAGCAACGCTTCTGGTTTATAACCAATGAGCAGTGTAGGATTCAACTTGCCTAAGGAATTGTAACAAGATTCTATGCATAAAATAAAAGTGCTCTAGTGCACAAGATATTGATCCCTTGCCCTTGCAGCGAGGGCGATTGACATTTTTAAATTATGCAGAAATTATTTTAGTGATGTTTGAATTTTTAACTCACTTGAACTCAATGATCATTGACTATGATATAAAATGTTGAGGATGCGAAAGTTGGAATTCTTTTTCATGCAAAAAGGGCTTGATTCTTGATGTTTAATGAATTTTTGGATTCCGTGCATTCTCGTTGCTTATAGTAGAGAGGGAAAGATCCTTATAGAGTCTGCACATAGAGAAAGAGAGAGAGAAGATCCTCCTCATAAAGTAGTTTATTATATATTTATTGCATAACCAATCCAAATCAAGTAATTAAATACACTAACTCTAACATATATGTGTGTATAGCATGAAGAATTTTTTTATTTTATTTTCATGCGGTCAGCTTGTTTTTATCGAATCATTAGCTCCATAAAAGTTATTCTAAACCTGTTAACCTCTTAACAAACAGTACCTGAACTTGCACCCCTGCTTCTCGATTCTAATTTGAAAAGACTAAAGTTTTATTAGTTGGAGGTCATTATCTTCCCTCTTCTGGGACAAGTCTTCCTTCTTTCTCAGGCATCTAGTTACGAAGCAAGTTGATTCATTACCAATATGAAGCCTTTTTTGCAAGATTTGATTGGTGCCAAGATTTGATTCTTATCAATTGCTAAGGTTTTATTCTAGTGTTTTAGAAAATAATCACCATAGAGCCATCTCTCCTACGATTAACAAGCTATCAAAGCCTAGATCCTCCAATTTGTTCTGTAAGATTAGAAGAACATCTAGCATGTAAAATAATAGTAAGGTGCTTGCCATGGTTATGCTATGCATTTTTGCCATAGATGTGGCATCAAAGGTCTCATATGGGGTGAATCATTAAGTTTAGATTGGAAATATGAGGGCTGTGGAAGGCCTAATGAGCTTCAAAAAGGTATGGGATCAAACTTGTGAGTAGAGTAAGTTTCTAGAGTCCATAATGGAAGTTATTTTTATTAGATTTGTTTATAGGTTGCTTCTTTTCCCACTCCCATCTCTAGTCCAATTCAAATCATTACTGCAATGGTCATGGGATTTAACTTGCCACGCATCCTTGCTATTTGCCTCCAAACTTTTAAAATTCTAATTTTATTGACTATAAAAGTGATTTTGACCAAAGTAGTGCTTCCTGAACTAGAAAACTTGAACAGGTGGATGCTTAGATTGGGGAAGGATGAATTTCTAGAATCCTCCTACAAGGGATGAGACGTAGCTTCCCAAGATGCTAAGAAAGAAGATGGTAAGCCTATGCAATCTCCCAAAAAGGAGATTATAAGGCACTACTAGATTCAAAGGAGGCAACTCCCTAAGCTTCACTGGAGGATAATATACACAAAGAGAGTAAAGGAGCCTTAAAATCTAGGAGACTTGATGATTATAGTAAATTTGAGAGTTGTGACACTACTCATGCTGTAAAGTTAATATGATATACATGAGTGTTGGTTGCTTGTTTTTTGTAGTTTACGAATGGCTGAGTTGAAGCCCATATCCTCTATGTTTTATTATACTTGATAAATCCTAAAATTTCTAGTTTGTTTATTTGTAATGTTTTTTAAAAGAGTGTTATAATGGTCCTTGAGATTTATTTCTTGGATGAGGGTTTATGCAATTAGTTAATTTAATTAAAACTAATATATGTGACATGGTATCTAATTTTGATTATTTAACAATGACCGCTAAGGTACCAAAGAAGCCATAAAGGGTCAATTTATAAGGAAATTAGAATTTCAAGATGGAGGATTGTAAGCCGAGCAAAGTTTATAGTTAATGTAAGAGCAAAGAGGTCTAGAGATTTTGATAATGTTAGAAGTGATATATCATGGATCAAGATAAAATAGTAATGTGGAGATAACTATAAAGAAGATGCATAAGTATAAATTTTTATGTCCATATGAGATTTTAGTAAGATTTTGAGAGTTATATGTGACATTTTAGGGATCTGGTCAACAAATCTTTTTATTAAAATTTGGTAGGCTAAGAGGGTGCCAAATGATTGTAGAAGAAGCACATTGGTATCGATATTTAAGAATAAAGGAGATTTGTTTTCTTTTAATATTGTGAAGATTCACCTTGTAATTGTTTTTTGTGTCAGGACAATTAATGAATAAGTATAGAGATTAGAGAAAGGATCACTATATGATTTTTATTGATCTTGGGAAGAGATATAATTGATTACTATAAGATTTAATATGTTATGCATTAAGGAAAAAAGATGGCGTCAAATGTATGTTGAATTTATTAAATATATGTGATGGAGCTTTGATTAGAATTAGTTTTAGACTAACAAAAGAGTTTCTCATTAGCATATGATTACAACGGAGATCAACATTGAATATATATATATATCTTTTTATACTATTGTGATTAAAGATCACAAAGCATTTTATAGTGAAATGTCTGTGTATATTTTTTTGCAACCGATATAGTCCTAATTAGGAAGACATCTATTGAAATAAATTAAAATATAAAAAAGTGAAAATATTTTGAAAATAAGTCTTCGAAATAGCAGAATAAAAGCTAAGTATATGTTATGTAACTTATTGAATGTGATATTAACAATCATCAATCAATATTATTAGAAGATAAGGTGATACTTATAGGCTTTATTATCTTGAATCTATAATGAAAAATGATTGAGATATAGATGAGTGCATAGCTTCTAGAATTATGATTAGGTGGCTAGAAGGAGAATTACCTCGAGTATTATACAATGATAGGATATTGTGGAGATTTGAAAGTAAATTGTACAAATTGTACTTAAGCTAGCTATATTTTATGTATCCAAGTATTGTGAAGTACAAAGTTATTAGCTAAGTTGAGTGTGATGAAAATGATAACGTTAAGTTGGATCTAGGATGAAACTAGGAAGGATAAATTAAGAAATGGTTCTATTAGATGAACACTTAGAGTAATATCTTTTGAAGATATGGTCTTTGAAAATAAATGTATATGATTTGTGCATGTACAATAAAGGTAGAAGTTGCACCTATTAGATGAGCAGATAAAGTTATTGTTAAAGGATTATGAAAGAAAGTTGATAGATCTCAAATAAAATGGACAAAAGTTATTCCAAAGATTAGTGAAAAATAGTTTTAACAAGTATATTAATATTTAGCAAGAAAGAATGGAACTGATGAAATCTAACACCAAATAGTTGGTACAAGTTTAATTATAATGATAATAATGATGATGATTGGGAAGTTATAGGGTTTGTATAATTGTTTTTCTTAACACAAGCTACTTAATGTTTCTTGGCATGATTTGAAGGTGACCTTATAATCAACAAATATAAGATGCATGATTATAAAGCAACATAAAATTTAGTAACGCTTATTCTCCAATTAGGCTATATTTGATTGTTTAGCCCAGCTAAAGAGGATGTAAATAAATGTAGGATTTGTGATGCTAAACTTGTTAGAAAAGTTCTGTATTAAAAATATCTAATTTCTTAACGTAACATTCCAACCTTTGTTATTGTTTTCATGAGGTTCTCCATGGATATAGGCTATAGTGCCAATAAAATGGTGCCTATTCCCTTGACATTACTTTTACTTGATGTTCTTTTTTCGTCTTTATAGTTTATTGAATGATGTATCTTGCCTTTTTTATGTTCAGAAATTGTAAATCTTTACCAGTGATTGCTCTTTATTACATGATTTCATCATCTTTTTGCCTTTTTTCTACAGAATCCACGGAATTTTTTCTTCTAGTACAGAATACGGGGACAGATGATCTGAATGTGAATCTTGAAAGCCCTAGCAATATTAAAATTGATTCCAAATCGTTAAATCTAACGAAACACAGCAACAAAAAGGTTTCTTTTCTAAATCTTTTTCTTTTTGTGTTAACAGTTGCATTCATCTTAATGAGCAATTGCTATCTTTCTACAAAACTAATACATCAAGCTTCTTTAATAGTGTTATCATTGCACCTCAGAACATGTTGAAGGTAAATATTTATCAGTAATATTAAATAAGATTTTAATCTTTTTGCTTGGAAAATGCTATTTTCTTCTATTTCTTATGCCTTGCTGCCTTAGCTGTGTTCTGTAAGATGAGCATGTGCATGTCCACCTACCTATTTGCTGACCTCTATGATAGTTGTCAGTCCACGATCGTTTTATTCTGGTATAGAAATGTCCATTTGCATATTTTTTATTCTGGTATAGAAATGTCCATTTGCATATTTTTTGATGCAACATATTTTAAATTTTCTTGCTTACGCTCTATCTTAAAAATCAGCCCAGCTAACTCTTCTACTTGGAAGGATCCTTCGTTATACCCCTTCTTTTCAATTCATTCTCATTGATAGATTAGAAGCAGTGCATATCTTTTACTTAATTTCAGTTGCTTAGACTGACTTTCATTTATTCTTAGCATGCCATTCTATGTACTCTGTCTTGATAAAAATGGAGCATTCAGTACCAGGGTAGTAGAATACTTATTGAGAATCCCTTTCATGTAGGTTGGAGTCAAAATACGACGCTTAAATTATGTCTTGCAAATCTTTCACCCTCCATTAAAAATATTGAATGGCTAAATATATAATATAGCTAAAATATAGCTTTTAGCTACTTTCAAATATTTTTTATAAAGGGTGAAAGCGTGCAAGGAGAATGAACTTTGTGTAGAGCATAGGCACACCAAAGGAAGGGGTGTGGGGGATGTGTGACTTGGGTGTACATCAATATTTGAATTTTTTAATACTTTTTTCAATTCTAGCTCGGACAATAAATATAATGAAATACAATTTTAAACAATCAAATGCATATATATATATATATACACACACGCACTAATTAAAGTGATGCTAATAAGTGAGTGATTAGCTTAATATTAATGATCGTACTCAACTATACTTGCACAATAACTTGAACACGTATGATCCAACCTACAAGTGCAAATAAGATATTGATGACATACAAAAATACAATGCTAAGGATGAAAAAGAATGCTGAGTGGAAAGATAAACACAACCATAACAACACATATAAGCATTCAACACATAAATCATTAGTTGAAAATAGGTTAATACAGGTTAAGAAAATAATAATGCAATAAAATAAATCCAACTATAAATCGATGGTCGCTTTGACACCAACTGTCCCACATCCACACCTATGCTTCCTCATTTATGATTTCAATCTCAATACTTATTTTCTTGAATCCCTACAAGAGTACTCCCATCCTGTTAATCAAGGGCTAGGACGACTTGCTATAATATTACAAATAAGAACACCTCTTCAAAACCTTCCTAATATTTGGTAATATGTAAGTTAAAACACATAAAACTTGTAACATTCAATCTATTATACAAAGATTGTAAATAAACAAATAAATAACAAACAAAGCTAAATAGATTAAGACAGAGCACTCAGGAATTTCAGTAAGTTCTCTTTTATGACCACAATCAGCCTTTAAATGATTCAAACTGTTTGCACTTTTGCACATGTTTTCACTTGGTTTCACATAGGGCTGTCAAAATCGGGTCACGGGTCGGGTTGGGGTCCAACCTGAAACTGACCTGGTACTGTTCTACCCGACCCACAAACGGGTCAGTCTTTCGGACTCGAACCCGTCCTGCTTCGAGTTCGGGTCAACCCGTACCCGACCCGCCAATTAAGTCCCCTTCGTCGCTGTTTGACTTCGTTGGTTCGCTCAGCTCCTTGGACGACGTTCTCTTCTCCTCATATTAGAAGTTACAACATCTTGATCGGAAGCGTCGAAGCAACGACGGGAGTTCACCGCTGCCTCGCCGAGCTGTTGGGTATAGCAGTTTCTAAGAAGAATTTGATCGAAATCCAGCCAAACAATTTTCTTACTATTTGATACAACAGTTTTCTAGTAAAAAATTTTATGAAAGAAGGCAAAGAACAACGGATAAAAAACAATTCCAAACGAAATCTAAATCCTACAAAATGATAACTCTCTTTGCAGACTTTGCTTCTCTGTTTTGCCTTGAATCCCGAATTTAGAAAATCCAAAAGTTCGGCTGATTTATGGTATTTAGGAGAAGAAGCGCGCCAAAAGAGCAAGATTGTTGCCTTCCTTCAACCCTTCCTATTCGACATCGTTGGAGAAGGTGAAGAAGCATTGGTATATCTTTAAAATGCTAGGTCACGAAAACAACACAACGACGAAGACAAGTTCACAAGGAAAAGCAAACCCTAACCAGACCAAAGGCTATGGGAAAATCATAGAGAAAAAATAAAGAGGATAAATTATAGAAACATACAGGTAATTAGTAATGCCCTTTTCCGCCCCGAGGTCCTCTGTTTCGTGTGCTTCTTTGGCCAAATCCTGTATATACGCTGATCCGGGTTAAAACCGGGTCATGCTCGGCTTTCCGGGTCAACCCGAACCCGACCTGGAATTTGAAAAGGGTCGAAAATCAAGACCAAAACCCGAAATTTTCATGTCGGGTTTGAGTCGGGTTTTCGGGTCGTGTCCAATATTGACACCCCTAGTTTTACATGTCTAAAGTTTTTTGAATCATTTAATATTTATAACAAAAAAGAGTGTTTAAAGCATATGCTACAAATCCTTTCTTGGATGCCTCATAAGCCAAAGACCCATTACCCACCAAATTAGTGGTCCATGGGGTTCAATGGAGACATCAATTGGGGTCTGTCAACTTAGCAGAAGCCTAGTAATGGACGACAACAAATATGAAACCTTAGCTACATATTATGATTCTAATTACTTTTTAATCATGTAATACATAATGGAATTAGTTTCTTTACACAAAAAATGCTCGATTTCGTTCAAGTAGTGTAAATCATCCTTGGAGTTTTATGTTAATCAATTACTCAATCTCACAATGATGATCATCTTGTTGACCCTTCTCTGTATAAACAAAAAAAAATCAAATAAAAAAATCGTACCTGCCTGCACGTCGTCGCCGCCCAAATCGCGAACATCCCGCGACCCAGACATCCCACGCACGTCGTTGGCACTCATCCCACGATCGTTCGCACGACTCACCTCGCGTCGTTAAAAGCCAACGAAAAGGAGGCCTTCGGCCTCCTCTCGCCAACCCAAGCGCTCGATCTCTCTGTTTCTCGCTCCCAACTTCGACTCTTTCACTGACTCTAGCTCTCGCTCTGCCCTCTCTCCCTCCGACCCCCTCTGCTCTATCCGACTGTGCTCGTTCGACGACTTTCCCTTCCCTTTGGTTCGGAAGCAACAACAGTTTGATCGGACGAAACGACGAAAGCTCGTCGCTCCTCTGCTCTTGCGTGCTGTTCGACTTCGCGCCTTCAACGCCTTTCCTTCCCAACTGGATCGGAAGTCACAGCATCTTGATCGGAAGTAACAATCGGGAGCCCGCTTGCGGGGATCATAACTT
>NW_021319309.1:648483-654190 GCF_001605985.2 Dendrobium catenatum | reverse complement strand
TGTGGCTCCTTGAATTCCACCATGGGATGTTGAATTTTGTGTATGCCTCTTGGGATCTCACGGCTGGCTCCTTCTTCCGTGCGGTTCCTTCGGTTCCCGCGGCTGTGGCTCTCGGTATGTGCGGTTCCCTTCGTCTCCCGTGGCCGTCTCCTTGGTTCCTGGTTTGGGTGTAAACCGAGAGCTTTGGGGGGAGATTTCTATGCTTTTAATTATGTGTTAATTAAGTGTTTGTGACCTTTTGTATTCCCCTTTCATACCTATAAATATGAGGGGTTATGTAATGTTTTGAATAGTTGAATGATATTTGATTTTTGAAAAAAATCAGTTAATCTGCGGGTTGCTCGGAAATCCTGCGGGCTCTTTCCAACCTTCTTTTCTCATCCCCTCCGGAAATCCTGCGGGCTCTTTCCACCCTTTCTTCTCAGGCTTCTAATCTCTTCGTCTCTCCGCAAGTTCCACTCCACCTGTATCCTTCTTCTCAAAGTGCAGCAACTTTAGGGTGTCTGTCGTGTTGTTTGTAAGTCGTCGTTGTAATTTCTTTTGTTTAATTTTATTTGAAATATAAGAGTTTGTTCTTCCCTTTAGTTTGTTCGTCTCTTTTCTAGTCTTTTCTCTATTTTCGTCGTTAGAAGTCCGTCGTGTCTATTGTGGGCGAAGGATATAGGCTCCCTACATCTTTTGCCCGCATCACTCAAAGTACTGTCTTTCGAAAAAGACTCAAGTTTGGTTGCAACCCTAAGATCCATGGGTTCTATTTCACTTAAATCAGGTGATAAATTCAATTGACTTACTTCCAACTCGAGATTATCTAAATCGCCATCAGAATTATCCATAATTAAATCAGAATTATCCAAAACTAAATCAAAACTTTCCAAAATTAAATCAGAATTATCTGGAGTCATCTCAGTAGGTGTTACAACTAAATCAGGATCTTCCAAATTTAAATTCAAAGTGTTCGAAGTCCGATTGATTCCTTTCGAGATCACATTACTATCATCCAGGCATACTTTGTCAAAAGGCTTATCCTCGAGGAGACTAGGATCGGGGTGGGTTAAGGTGTCGATATTTAAAGGTTCTTGCTTTCCTAGCTCAGGGTTTAAGTCATTCAGGGAATCTGATTCAATCTCTTTAGTTTCATCCTCAAAGAATTCTTCGTTATCAATAGTATCTACGAAATGGGTGTATTCAGTCTCGGGTTCAGTAGATTTCTTCTTTTTACTGCAATTCTTTACTAAGGGGCTGTTTGGTTGCCTGAATTAGGAGTGTAAAGTAAAACAATTACCTGCATTTACGATATTTAGTTGTTTGGATAAATTTGAGCGGAACAAAAGAAAACCACCCGATGCTTTAGCAGTGTATTGTAAGGGCTGTTTTGTGTGAATTAGAAACCCGCTCGTATTGAGCGAGTTATAAATTCATCCGAAAAGAAGAAAAGCTTCATCGTCCGCTCGCATGGCTTCCCGTTCTCCGGCAACTCATCACACGCCTTCGGACTCACATAACTGCTCACTCCCTCCACCAATCTACAATTCCACAGCACCTTCTTCGGTTTCGCGCTCAACTCCGCCGTCACGTTCGAAATGCAAATATCCGTAAACGCATCTTTCTCAATCCCTTGGAGATTCGCCACCTTGGTCACATTTTCTGCAACGAAATCGCTGTAATTAATCCGCGTAATTTCAGGGAGGGCGTCGGGGTCCCAATGGTCGTCGGCGTGGTTTCCGTAGTTGCCAGTAATCCAGAAAACGTATTTCATGGTGTGGAGGCTGACGCCCTTGACGAAGATGTCGTGGACGAAGCCGCCGCGGCCGACGGCGGTTTTGATGCAGACGGCAGCTTCAGAGTTGACGTCGACGATGTTCTTGGCGCGGACGTCTTGGATGCCACCGGACATTTCGCTGCCGAGGGAGATGACGGCGCTGTCAGGGGAGATGCAGGTGACGCCGCGGATGAGGATGTGCTCGCTCGGCCGGCTGTAACTTATGTCGTACTCGTTCCAGCCGCTCTTGATGGCGATGCAGTCGTCGCCGGAGAACGGGAGTTTTCCGGTGTTCTATCAGGGGCACAGGAATAAGACGACGGTGATTACAGTGCTCGATGGACAGGTGCAATTGTGGAGTCAGCTTTTCTCGGCTTTGCAGCAGCAGCAAACGGGGAGTGTTCCGTTGAGGTTCAAGGGAGATGTGCCGGTGAAGCTGAAGCTTGGAGGATTGAAATTGTGGAAGGTGACGGCGAGGGTAAGGTGTGATCTTGTTGTTAATAGTTTGACTGCTGGTAATTTGATTAGTCTTAAGACTAGTAACTGTACATTCAGGTTGAAGCTCTGATTTATATTTTTGATTTTTTTGTTTTTTATTTTAATGTGTTTATTGAGAGGAGGAGGTTGATATTCTTAGGAAGATGGATTGGACTTTTGCTTTATTTGTATCGATTTCTATACATGATTATATATACTGTACTGAATAAAGAATTACCGTAATCCCCATAGATACGTCCGGATTTTTTTCTGTCTATCATAGATGATTATCTCTATCCGTTGTTCACACCTAATAATTTACCCAATAGGAGAGAAAATTATTCTATGCGAAGTCCGAATGTAGAGAATCTTTATGATCACAATGTACCATATGCGTAAGCTCTACCTACGCTCTGCATATATATACTGCGTATTTATAGATACACAGTACACAAACAACTAATAATTATTTGTGAGGATTTGACGGCGTGTGGTCAAGTAGAATCGATTCCGGCATTTGGTTGTTTTTCCAAAAAGCTTTTCTAATTACTATTATGAACACTCGTTTTTAGTAAAAAATAATTTATAACCTTTAAGCTGAATATTGTAACATAATTTTATCTGTATCTATATCAACTTATTGTGTTTTCTTTTGGTTGGTATGTGAAAATATCCATGCCACGCAGCTCACTTTGCTCCGTTTTGAGAGTTTTGGAAGTCTTCGTTTGGAACATATTTCATATTGTTTTTTACAACGGTTTATTAGTAATTTTTTGTAATAAAAAGCTGTTTTAGAAAGCAAGAAGAAAGCTATCCCAAACAAAGTTTAAACAATCGATGATTACTTTTATAACTACACTAGTTATAATTACAAAAAAAATATTACAAATGCACTGTTTTACTTTACTCTGGATATATCTAACCAAACAAGGGAAACATTTCTCCTGTGTTTACTTTGCATACAACCAAACAGCCTCAAAGTATTTGGAATGCATTGCATTTACTTTACATTGCATTTACTTTACATTGCGTTTACTTTGTAGGCAACCAAACAGCCCCTAAGCTGACACGTGTAGGGTCAAAGGCTGGGGAGGCTAAAGGTTGACTGAACTGGCCAGAAGTTAGTCCACGTGGGGAGTCATAAGAGATTTGTCCAACAGAAGACCCAGTAGAGGGTCGGCCATCTAGGTTACGTGAGGACCTAAACGGTGGGGCAGCAACCCGGATGTTACTAATGGGTGGGTGGTCTCGACCACAATAAGGTCCACGGGTCATCCCAACAAACGAGGTATGGTGATGCTCTAGATGACGGTCACTAGTAGAGGATCGGTATTTCAACTTAAGTTCTCGTCTCATATCTCTCTAAGTAAGGTACTCACCCCGAGACTCTCTATGATCTTCCAATTTCATCCAAAATTAAAGAGTCGGACCTTTGAGGTGAGATTTAGCAATGCTAATCTGGTGGGATTCAGGAATATGACATGATTCAAAATATTCCTCTAGTTGTCTAACCCATTCCCTAAGGTAGTGAGGGTTTAAGGAAGCATCAAAGGTAGGTAAATAGTAATGTGACTCTAAGTGAGGTCGTGGAGGCTTAGGCTCAGGTCTCGGGTGATAAGCTGAGTGGGGCATGTCATTAGAGTGGGGATAGTCAACGGGTTTCTCCGTCATAATTCTAGTCATATTTCCCACTAGGTTAATGATGTCATCTAAACTCTTTTGGAGTCTTATCGGGTCCATGGGTAAGTATCAAGTGAAACCTAATGAAGGTTGGGTGTAAGGTACCACTCTCTACAAAGAGAAAACACCATTTCGACTTGCTATAAGGTGCAGGAAAATACTGGATAGCAAGCTACAAGAAGGGTTTAGGTCACCCGGTGTTTAGGGAGGTTGTTAAGGCTTGGACAGCACCTAAATCAAAGGTTAGACTCACTGAAATGCCACCAAACAGTGCAGAATTTTGAGTGGACAGCAAACTACAGCAGTTGGGGAAGCTGCCTAAGTGTTTTGGATGGTTTCTAGAGTGTGGACAGCACTTAAACACTAAGTTAAACTCTTCTAAATGTCACTACATGGTGCAGATTTTTGGTGGACAGCAAACCAAAAACCAGGGAAATAAAATGCAGGAGATGTTTATGCATGCAAACAAACATATGGTGGCTTAGGTAAACTTTTAGGATGTTCTCTAGGTGCAAGGACAGTACAAAGACAAGAAAAAACCCTCCAAACGTTGATTATGATTGCTGAATTGATCAGGACAGCAAACACACAATAGTGGAAAATAAATATGACCGTAGAGTTGTGCAAGCAATCAATTCAAGAAGTGACTAGGTTGAGGACAACACATAGATTTGCAAATTGACACCTTTTAAGACTTCCTAAAGTGTGCAGAAATTCACTGGACAGCAAAGTAATCAATGATTTAAAATGTTATAAACGGTGATACGCATGCAATGACGACTGATAATGATTATGTGGCTCCCTAGGATGATTTCTAGCACATGTTATGCATGCTAGCCATGCTCTGATACCAAGATGATGTGATAAAATCCATGCGAAAATGCTTTGCTTAAAAAAAGTTTGCACGCTTATATTTAGAGGCAATAATAAGCACGAACGATAATATAACTATTAAGTGGCACTTAGCTTAGATTAAATCACATGAATAAAAGTTAAGTTCAAAAGATAGCCAACTTAATCCGACATTGCATACATGGATTGTTTCAACAATAAATTCCAATACTAACAATAAGACTAGTTACTACGATGAGATCCCTCACTCAACTCTTCTAATTACTAGGCTCTAGCGGCGAATAATTGACATGATCTTCATGGATCCATTAATAACCATAAACGAAAAGTAACTAGGAAGATAAGAGCGTTAGGGAAAGAGTTTCACCCAAGGAATGAAGTAATACAACGTTCCGATGGTGCTTTGTTGGTTGGATCGAAAGTAAGTGGTGCTTGACAGCTTCTTGGATGACTTGAACTGCTGAAATCTTGGAACAACAACTGTGATTCTTCAGGACAGCAAACATGAGGGTTTCTGGAGAGCAGGGCTGCAGCTCAACTTACCGAAATCTTCAGGACAGCAAACAGAAATTCAGGACAGCAGTTTTGCATATCTAGAAAATTCTGGACAGCAATTCGTATGTCCAGAAAATCATGGACAACACCTGGAAGAGGGAAGGGGCTGCTTGAGATAGGAGGGGCTTGGTGTGAGGATTAGAAATCTGAAATTAGATTTCAAGTTAAGTGGAATTGGAGGGAAAAATCTGAGGTTTTAATTTCAGATTTTATTAAAATGATGGGGGCCAATTTGAAATTCAAATTAACTCAACTAAGGGAGTAATGGGGCCGGCGGTTACTAGAGGGATTTAGGGGGGATTAAATGTTGCTTAGGTGGCAAAGTGGAGAGAGAATAGGCTAGATGGGGGCCGGCCAAGCAATGGGGAAAGAGAGGGAAGTTGA